>NW_017306693.1:681141-684601 GCF_000935625.1 Nanorana parkeri | reverse complement strand
CATTTTCATGACTCATATTGCTGGTTTTTAATTTTTATGGACTTTTTAGTAGGCCCAAATCCTACAAATTGAACATTTTCTCCACAAGAAACTCAGTCTGACACTGGGGTCAGACTGTAAAGCAGCTGACTCCCTCCATGTGAGTCATTCTAACAAGATCACTGCACACCAGCTCTGCCTTTTCATGTTACATACACAATGCAATACACTGTCTGGGGGGATACCACTATGAATTCTAATGAATGGGGGGAGAGAGCTCAGAAAGAGAGTGTTCATTTACAAAGAGAGCATGCAGAGCTTTAAAGGCAAGAGGTAAGACTGGCTTACATCAAGACGGGGAGAATACAGGTAAATTAGGAAAATCAAGTAATCTCGAAGAGGAAGGGCTGAACTACTAAAGAGTGGAGATGCAGTATACATAATCAATGAGCTGGAAATCTTTCCAGTAATGTAATATAGGTCTTCTCATTTGACTGCACTGACTGACTATTTTACAGTTCTGATGGCTCAAAAGTTGAGGAAAAAAGAAGAAGTTCCTGTAAATAGATACTAACCAATGACATGGCCGATGAAGAAGTCTGATCGCTTTATAGGATATTCTGTCTCTTTGCCATTCCTATCCAGCACCACCGCTTTCAAGTTTTCCGAGAGATGATCTGCATCAGCGGTTAGGTAGAGCTGAAAACGCCTGGGAAGAATTCAAAAAGCATAACAGAATGATCAAAACTTGGACAATAAAAGTGCATGAAAACAGAGCAAAACTATTCAAGTAGATCTATGGTGAAAATGTAAAATCATGCCACATTCAATTTCCATTATTTCTTGGCACTCCTTTTAACCAGAACAATCTAGAAGTTTGAAAACGTCCATTTTGAAGAATCCCACATTTACTTCCTTGAATGCAGCGACACATTCACTCTGCCCTGTGAACATGCACTGCTGTGTCACCCATTTCACAGAGCCTGCTGTCTGAACTACAGAGGTCCTGAAGAGATTCAGGAGCCACAGTCAGTATAGGAAACATACCTTGTGTGACATCACTGCTTGCATGCTGCAAGGTACCATGGGATAGATAATCCTTAGAAAGTAAACGAAAAGGGATGAGCAGATTGGAAGCCACAGAAAATGAATGAATTCCAGGAAGTTGTTGAAAGAGACGGCGAGCTGATTGGCAGCACTCACAACATGAAAGGAGTTTTTTTTTTTAAAGTACATTGGATATTTAAAAACAACTATTGTATGTATTACTATTACAATGCTGATATTTTACAATAATAGTGCATGCTGTGGCAAACAAACAAAAGAAGCAAAGCTCCCTCACAGCTCAGGGAAGGAATGAGCAGCCATGAGCCCATACAAGCAGAAGAAAGCTGGCTACACACCGGATTCCAAGGGAACAGTTTATTGAATCTTGTACCACATCACTAGTGTCCCACCTAGGGTTGCCACCTGTCCAGGATTCACCCGGACAGTCCGGGTTTTGAATGCTGTGTTCGGGTTTCATGGCAGGAGAAACCCGGACACATGATGTCAGGCAGACAGGAGAAACCAAAATGAAGATAGGGGCTACTGGCCCCCCACAGAAAATAGTCTCAACTGTGATATTCACATAGGAATGGGTGGCGCTATTTGAACATGCCACAGCTCATTCTCCCCCAAAAATGTCAGCGCGTCACTAGAGTGTTCGGGTTTCGCTTGAAGAAAAAGTGGCAACCCTAGTCCCACCCAAGGTCTGCCCCCTCTGCCACATTTCACCTAATCATGGGCTCAGTCGTAGAGATCTCTACAAATTTGCCCGTGATTGGGTGACGTGTAAGAGGGACAGACCATGGGCAGGACACCAGTAATTTTACATAGTTAGTCAGGTTGAAAAAAAAAAAAAAAGACACATGTCCATCGAGTTCAACCTGGTTCAAATGTCAATAAACTATCCCAGCAGAATCCAGTGTGTGGTCAGCTTTTCTTCTGCTTGTATGAGCTCCTACTGGAGCGAGGACGTGCTCCCTGCGGCAAGCAACCGGCTCATTTATTTTTAAGCAATCTTCTGACCTAAAATGTATATTTTAACACATGCCCAAAAAAATTCAAGGGACCAGTTTTTTCTCCCCCACTGTAGTTAAAGGAGAACTTTGAGGCGGGTGCTTTTCACTCATCTCATAGTTCTAGCCGACCTGTGACAATGAGACTGTCACAGGTCGGCTCAGTAGATCGGGAGGTGAGCGAACACATACCGGGTTCGCTCACCTCTCGATCCTGTCACGGCTCTCTGCCGTGACAGGGGGAGGGGCTGGATTCCCCTCTCCCCGCTCCGATCTGCCAGCGCTGATTGGCGGAACGGACGGGGGAGGGGGTGGGTACAGCTGGCTCTGCCTCTAGATAGGCAGAGGCAGCTGTCACTCACGCAGCTGGGCGGATCCCGTCATCTAAGTCGTGATCCGCTCCGGCAGCTCGCGGTATACTGAGCTTAGGGTAACGGGAGGACGCTAGTTTGTGTCCTCCCGTTACCCTAAGGAGAACTATGGGGAAAAACACTGAGTAATGAAGAATGGAAGAAGACCTAAACTCTGGAAGCTGTGCCCAAAATGGCAGGCACAGAGCAAAGGACTAGTCACCATTGCCTACGATCTCCATGCAGCTGATTTGTTTCCTATTACTAACCTACCATGCCTTGTTCTTCACTGTGTTTCTATGTGGAGGCATCCATCTTTGAAAAGGCAGATTTTTGCTTCCTTATATTAGAGTCTCCAGCAAAAAGAAACATCGAGCAGCACAGTGATGACATCACCAAACTCACTACAAGACTAGCAGTCAGATGCAGCAGTCCCTTAAATTGCACACTGCATGCATACAGCTATGAGGCTCGTGCTTAAGCAAACTCACATACCAGGCAGCATTCTGCTCTTTTTCAAGTAGAATTCCAGGCAAAAAAAAAAAGTAGTTTTCCATGGTACTGCTTGGCACAAGTGATATATTTAAATTTCCCCTATAACAATCTTCACATTTTGAGTACTTCTTGATAAAGTAAAGAACTCACACGGTCGCCCAGTCATGCGCTCAATGGATTTTTCGATTTGTCCACAGTTTAGCTTCTCATAAACATTACTGGTAGAAGGCAGGCTACAGTATGCTTGGAACCCTAAAACCTGGGACACTCATTTATGCCAATAGCAAATTCAGCTTCCAGTTAGCACTCTGGCCCACTCCCTCCTGTGTCTAACCACTGGTTCTTCATTGTGATATATGGTCTCTCTGACCAATAGGGATGCGTAGAAGTTGATGGGCTAGCTCCTGTAGCTAATTACTATTGTCAGATCAGAATTGAGCACCTCAGGTATTAGAGCTTTTAGAATTTTCTGAAAAAAAACAGAAGGTACGGTGGCTTGCAAAATTATTCACCCCCTTGGGATTTTTCCTATTTTGTTGCATTACCACGTGGAATTAAAATGTATTTTTGGGGGGG
>NW_017306693.1:654728-680211 GCF_000935625.1 Nanorana parkeri | reverse complement strand
CTCATAGTTCTAGCCGACCTGTGACAATGAGACTGTCACAGGTCGGCTCAGTAGATCGGGAGGTGAGCGCACACATACCGGGTTCCCTCACCTCTCGATCCTGCCACGGCTCTCTGCCGTGACAGGGGGAGGGGCTGGATTCCCCTCTCCCCGCTCCGATCTGCCAGCGCTGATTGGCGGAACGGACGGGGGAGGGGGTGGGTACAGCTGGCTCTGCCTCTAGATAGGCAGAGGCAGCTGTCACTCACGCAGCTGGGCGGATCCCGTCATCTAAGTCGTGATCCGCTCCGGCAGCTCGCGGTATACTGAGCTTAGGGTAACGGGAGGACGCTAGTTTGTGTCCTCCCGTTACCCTAAGGAGAACTATGGGGAAAAACACTGAGTAATGAAGAATGGAAGAAGACCTAAACTCTGGAAGCTGTGCCCAAAATGGCAGGCACAGAGCAAAGGACTAGTCACCATTGCCTACGATCTCCATGCAGCTGATTTGTTTCCTATTACTAACCTACCATGCCTTGTTCTGCACTGTGTTTCTATGTGGAGGCATCCATCTTTGAAAAGGCAGATTTTTGCTTCCTTATATTAGAGTCTCCAGCAAAAAGAAACATCGAGCAGCACAGTGATGACATCACCAAACTCACTACAAGACTAGCAGTCAGATGCAGCAGTCCCTTAAATTGCACACTGCATGCATACAGCTATGAGGCTCGTGCTTAAGCAAACTCACATACCAGGCAGCATTCTGCTCTTTTTCAAGTAGAATTCCAGGCAAAAAAAAAAAGTAGTTTTCCATGGTACTGCTTGGCACAAGTGATATATTTAAATTTCCCCTATAACAATCTTCACATTTTGAGTACTTCTTGATAAAGTAAAGAACTCACACGGTCGCCCAGTCATGCGCTCAATGGATTTTTCGATTTGTCCACAGTTTAGCTTCTCATAAACATTACTGGTAGAAGGCAGGCTACAGTATGCTTGGAACCCTAAAACCTGGGACACTCATTTATGCCAATAGCAAATTCAGCTTCCAGTTAGCACTCTGGCCCACTCCCTCCTGTGTCTAACCACTGGTTCTTCATTGTGATATATGGTCTCTCTGACCAATAGGGATGCGTAGAAGTTGATGGGCTAGCTCCTGTAGCTAATTACTATTGTCAGATCAGAATTGAGCACCTCAGGTATTAGAGCTTTTAGAATTTTCTGAAAAAAAACAGAAGGTACGGTGGCTTGCAAAATTATTCACCCCCTTGGGATTTTTCCTATTTTGTTGCATTACCACGTGGAATTAAAATGTATTTTTGGGGGGGGTTTGTATCATTTGAGTTACACAACATGCCTACCACTTTGAAAATGCAAAATATTTTAATTGTGATACATACAAGAAATGAGACTAAAAAAACAAACAAAAAGAAACAGAAAACTTGAGCATCCATAACTATTTACACCCCAGATCTCTTGGGGTACGTCTATATAAGCATGGCACATCTAGCCACTGCATTTTTCTGCATTCTTCAATGCAAAATCGCTCCAACTCCTTCAAGTTGGATGGGTTTCGCTGGTGTACAGCACTCTTTAAGTCATGCCACAGATTCTCAATTGGATTGAGGTCTGGACTTTGACTAGGCCATTCCAAGACATTTAAATGTTTCCCCTTAAACCACTCGAGTGTTGCTTTAGCAATATACTTAGAGTCATTGTCCTGCTGGAAGGTGAACCTCCTTTCCAGTCTCAAATCTTTGGCAGACAAACAGGTTTTCCTCAAGAATTTCCCTGTATTTAGCACCATCCATCATTCCTTCAATTCAGTTTACCAGTCTCTGCTGATAAAAAAAAACATCCCCATAGCATGATGCCGCCACCACGCTTCACTGTGGGGATGGTGTTTTCGGGGTGATGAGAGGTCTTGGGTTTGCGCGTTTTCCTTGAAGGCCGAAAGGCTCAATTGTAGTCTCATCTGACCAGAGTACCTTCTTCCATATGTATGGGAAGTCTCCCACATGTCTTTTGGCAAATAGCAAACGTGTTTGCTTATTGTTTCTGTAAGCAATGGATTTTCTCTGACCACTTTTTCATGAAGGCTAGCTCTGTGGAGTGTTTGGCTTTAAAGTGGCCCTATGGACAGATACTCCAATCTCCGCTGTGGAGCTTTGCAGCTGTCAGAACACCAGACAGAAACTTAACGTGGAAAAAACAATGGAGAAAATCTGCGACGCCGTCAGTGCCCAGCCAGCAGGTCAGAAGCCATAGCGTGTAGTCAGCTGAACCAGGTCACGGAACACACAGAGAAGGATGAACGGAAACAAAGCCATAGTCAGGAACCAGTCAGCCAGAGCCAGGGTCATACACTGAAAATCAGGAACAGCAGCGCACTTGGTTGATCAGAACAAACGCAAGGGCAGAGACTGAATGGACAAGCTGATGGTTAAATAATGAGCTGGTGTTTACATCATCACTCTTGAGACAGGAATGTGCCAGAAGTTTTGCCAGTAGTGCAGAATGATGATGTTAACTGCTTAGAGCATAAGAGGGTGCAAAAGAGGAACAACTGTGTCAGAAACACTACACAAGCCATGCTGCAATCAGTTGGACAAAGAAGGGCAGAGAACGCCTGACAACAGCTCCCTCAGGGTTATCTTTAGTCTTTATGTTGCCTCTCTGATTAATGCCCTCCTTGCCTAGTCCGTGCGTTTGTGTGGGCGCCCTCTCTTGGCAGGTTTGTTGTGGTGCCATATTTTTTCAATTTTTCAATAATGAATTGAATGGTGCTCCATTGGATGTTCAAAAAGTTTTTTTTCTTCTTATAACCCAACCCTGATGTGTACTTCTCCGCAACTTTGTCCCTGACCTGTTTGGAGAGCTCCTTGGTCTTCATGGTGCCGCTTGCTTGGTGGTACCCCTTGCTCAGTGGTGTTGCAGACTCTGGGGCCTTTCAGATCAGGTGTATATATACTGAGATCATGCGACACTTAGATTGCGCACAGGTGATCTTCATTTAACTATGTGACTTCTGAAGGTCGTATGTACAGGCTACATAGCAAAAGGGGTCAAATTGATATGCATGGACCACTTTTCCGTTTTTTTTTGTTTTTTTTTTTAAACAAGTTATTTTCTTGATTTCAGCATTTTGGACTATTTTGTGCATGTCTATTACATGTAATCCAAATAAAAATACATTTTTAATTCCAGGTAGTAAAGAAATAGGAAAAATGCCAATGGGGGGGTTAATACTTTTGCAAGTCACTATATGAGCAGGCACCTCTGTGGCTGCAACTCTCCCTTGCTTACCATTTACTAGCTTGAAAATTCAGCACGGGTTCACTTTAATTAAAGAGACCGACACCTCAAAGATTACTTTCCTGTTTTAAGGCTCGTTCCCACCAGGAGCACCTGGAAATGCCAACATTTTGACATATCCATTATTGTGCATTTTAACACAGAACATTCCCCTGTGATTTCTACCTCCTTTCAACTAATAGCGTAGTATGTGTAAATCACTCCAGATGTGTGACTGATTTCTATAGAAGTGAGAATGAATAGCACAGTTTTTCTGTTTTGCATTGCGTTGGTGAGAATAAGCCCTATCGAAAAAACAGCAGATTCTGAAAAGGTCATTAGGTTTATGCTGAACAAATGCATTACAATACAGACAGCATGTGCAGGGGAAACGGGACACAAAGAACTAAATTGTACAATTGTTTAGAGTCATTCAGAATTGCTGTTCCGCCACAAAATTCATCAGCTGGAAAACAATGGGCACATTTTCTGCTGTATTTAGATCAGAAGAGACAAAAACTTGGTAGCATGCTCAAGGAAAACCCAAATTTAACAACTGCCATCCCCCTACCTTACAGCAATGTTCCATTAAACTCTGATCCCCTCAGCTAGAAGGTTACAAGACAACAATGGAGGAATCCCTGTCTACAATCCCAAGAACACAGCGCATTAATTGACATTTGGCTACACACAATATAGAAGAAGCAAATATAACTGCACACCAAAATACTGCCCAATAATGTGTATAGAACATAGTCACATACCAAAATACTGCACAGTAATGTGTATAGGACATCATATTCACACACCAAAATACTGCCCATTAATGTGTATAGGACATCATATTCACACACCAAAATACTGCCCATTAATGTGTATAGGACATCATATTCACACACCAAAATACTGCCCATTAATGTGTATAGGGCGTCATAGAAACACACCAAAATACTGCACAGTAATGTGTATAGAACATAGTCACATACCAAAATACTGCACAGTAATGTGTATAGGACATCATATTCACACACCAAAATACTGCCCATTAATGTGTATAGGGCGTCATAGAAACACACCAAAATACTGCCCATTAATGTGTATAGAACGGCATGATCACACACCAAAATACAGCCCATTAATGTGTATATGACATCATAGTCACACACACCAAAATACTGCCCCATTAACAGTCACACACCAAAACACTGCCCATGTGTATAGAACATCATAGTCACACACCAAAATATTGTCCATTAATGTGTATAGAACATAATAGTCACACACCAAAATACTGCCCAATAATGTGTATAGAACTTCATGATCACACACCAAAATACTGCCCATTAATGTGTATATGATAAGTGTCACATCAGTGAAACTTTGCCTAATAAAGAGACCTCCGATGGTTCCAAAACATTGCCCTTTCCTGTCTGACATGCTGTGAACGAACATCAATAAAAAAGGTGGTTTTGGTTGCAGAAGATTGAGGTACACTAGTACATCAGAAATACACATAAAATTATTTCCATTTAAAGTGTACATCAGCCTTTCTCAACCTTTTTAACACAGAGGAACCCTTGAAATAACCTTTGATTCCAGGGAACCCCAGCTAATAATTGCTATACCTACAGCCTACTGATTATGAGCATGATGGCCAATGGTAAGAATTAGACATGTGCGATTCGTTTCGTTCCGAATCGAAATTCTGACGAATTTTCGTAAATTCGGACATTCGGATGTATCCGAATTACAGACATAACGAATGCAAACGAATCCGAATTTCCATTTCCGAAATTTCAGTAGCGTTCGCACGAACGTTCGTTTTCTGTTCTTATTCGTTTCGTTCGTTGGAGCAAAGTGACATTAGAGAAGGAGAAAAATATTTTTTCCCCTCAAATGTCACTTTTGCTGCAAATGAACGAAACGAATAAGGCACGAATAAGAAACGAATAAGAACAGAAAACGAAACGAACGTTCGTACTAACGCTACCGAATTTCGTCCGAATCCGAATTCACCTTCACACCCGAATCCTGAAAAACAAAATAACACAAATCCAAATTTAAAACGAAACGAATTTTTTGGCAGTGCACATGTCTAGTAAGAATGCCCCCCTTACAAACAGCTAAAAAGATGATGTCTGTGATTACTTACCTGAGAGTAAGACATTGTTCAAAGAACCTCAAAACAACCTCTGAAGCAACCCTAGAGTTCCACTGAACCCTGGTTAAGAAAGGCTGGTGTATAGTATATTATACTCGCACACCAAAACTATTGCCCCATTTAATGTGTATAGTATATTATAAAATCACACAAACTATTGCCCCATTTAATGTGTATAGTATATTATAAAATCACACATTAAACTATTGCCCCAATAATTTAATACATAAAATGCATCATATATATTACATGTACATATTAATGTGACAGTATGCTTCTGCATAAACAGGTGTTATACTTTCTGTATTCAGCACCAATTTGAACAGTGATTACGCAGCCAACAGCAGTATTAAGCCCCTTTCACACGGGCAGTCCAAAATGCTCAATATTAATCAATGGACAGCCAGATCTAAGCGGACGTGCGTTCGTTTACTCCTGGTTACAACCGACTACAGCCAGGTCCAGAAAAAAAACATACAGAACATTGTTCCGCTTCGACGGACCTGATCGTGCTGGATTGGGGGGTAATCTGATGTAAACAGACACATATCCATTTACATCAGATTCCCCACTGACTGACATGGGGTCCGGCCAGTTCAGTTGGTCATATATATAACCAACCCTTCCTATTTGGTGTATTTGAACAATGAATGCTCACACACTATAAGGCCCCTTTCACACGGGCTGATTAGGAAGGGATCCGTGCGTGGTATGGATCAGATGTCATTGCTGTGGCATCATGTCTGTGTGTGTATGTATATATATATATATATATATATAAAATCCCCTTGGCAATCACATAAATTAATAATGAAATTCAATAAAAAAAACTAATCAGACACAAATTAGGGGAAACCCCCCAATAAATAAAAGGTTGCTTGAAGTGCATCTGAAGCCAAAACTTTCATTATACATGTCCTGTGGGAGATTCACCATGTCTATGGGTCCTGGTGACCACAGTCAATGAGAATGAAAGCAACAGAAAGTCCAAAAGTTTGAGGTGTCATCAGAACAGGTATGGCGGGGGGGAGGTATCCCCAATAGGACTAAAATAACAAAAATATGTTTATTATTATAGTAAGAGTAGTGAACTCTTAATTCACGTTTGACTAACCTCATTCAGGGGACAAAGACAACTTGTGGAGATGCTCCAATTTTCATGCTGAGATTATTTTAGGTCACCTTGCTAGTTAAAACCTCTATAAATGGTGGTATCCTGAATGGGCCTAAACCTGTCAAAGGGAAAATGGAGACCAGCACATTCCCATGTTCTAGCCCCGTCCTCTTTCTGTGCCCCCCAAAGGCTCCAAGCACAACAAAACCTCTACTGAATCTGGCAGCACTAGAATATATACAATTCTGATGAAGGTTATCTGTCTGAGCTTCCTTACACACAGTTTTAATGTTCCACAAATAGCCATAGCCACTCTCCGACTGACTGTACACCGGCTGCCTAGAGCTGCTTTTTGATTGGTCTAATATATCTGCCATCGTTTTAGCAAACCATCCATCTAGACCAGTGGTTCTCAACCTGTGTAACCTCAGGACCCACATTTGTCCTTGGTCATAAATTTGTGAACAAAGTCGCAGCGCACAGCATTGCGGTACCGCGCATTCCACTGCGGGTGATGGAACTGTGGGCAAGAGGTGCGTTTGGGGTGCCATTCAAATGAATGGCAATGCAACGCACCTCCCGCACCAAAATGCACGGTAGGTGCGATTGCTTGGTACAGTGCGTTAATCGCACGAGGCTGTGATTAACGCACTGTACTAGTGAGTATGGGCCCTCAAAAATACTGACAGACACACACAACCAAAGACACAATCTTGCACACACACACACTCCAAAAAAAATAAAATGTTTGTTCTTAAGATCCACCCATATTTTGAATGGCTGCTTGGCGGAGATAACTGACAGTGCTGCGCAAGGGGGAGGCAGAGGGGCCTCTCACCTAGAAAAAGCAGAAGGCATGCGGCGACCCACTGAACACGGGGGTCGCAATCCACTTTTGGGTCACAACCCACCAGTTGAGAATCAAGGATCTAGACCCCACTCAGACTGCTTTCTGTGGCTCATCCAGTGGAAACGTGGGATGGTCATTTCTAGAATTATATGTATGTTATCAATTGTTTCATAAAACCTTGTAAGTATACAAGCTGCCAGATATAACCTGAGTTATTGAAGGGCTCATTCACTCAACATACTTTATAACGCATTACCGCAATGCATAGTGAAACACTATATATGTGTTATGGTGCGTTGACATATGTTGTGTGTGCGTTCGGTCTGTAAAAATAGATATAGCATGTCACCAGCACACCAAGATCAAATGTCCAAATTCGTCTTTATTGACTTGTGTAAATCTTGTCACAAACAGGCAACGTTTTAGGGCAACTGAGGGCTCCATCATCAGGCATAGTATGACTATGCCTACTATACCTGATGAAGGGATCCTAAGTGGTCCCAAAACATTGTCTGTTTGTGACAAGATGTACACACGTCAATAAAGACAAATTTGGACATTTGACATTGGTGTGCTAGTGACATACTATAGCTACTTGGATACAGCGGGGGCATCCGCAGCCACTTCAACACCCATCCACATGAAGAATACTGGTAAGGAGTGCAGTGGGATCTCTACAGAATCTGTCTGTATAGATAGTGCTGGACTGATTATTTTCATGTGTTTAGGTGCATTCACAGCCCATTCATAATAAATGGGCTGCCTAACACAACGTTCCTCATACACATGTGCATGCAGAGCACCGTGTTGTGTGAATGGGCCCCAGACGTGTTGTCAGAACAACAGCTAAAAGATGTACAGGCTCTCTCAGTATCAGGGTGGGGATTTCATATGGGCAGGGGGTCATGGGGGCCGATTACCTGTGTAGGGCAGAGAAGTCCACCATCCGCTCCACTTGAGACTGTGTCTCCAAGTCCCGCTTCCGCACAGAATGCTGTTGGATACCAGACAGTGAGATGATGTCATAATCTGACAGCAAGGAGTCCAGGTTTGCTGCGAACAAATAAAGCTAGAGTTAGGCTTGTATAAAGACAAATACTTCATAATACTTCTGGAGGGATGAGCAGCACGAGTTTATGCTGTACATAAATAAAATCAGCCTTAAGAAATCACAGGAAACCACAGCAACAGCCTTAGCTGTAAAGCAGCACATAGAGCACATTGTAATGTGACCTTCACAAGAAACAAAAACTACACAAGAATGAACATACGTCGACATAGTTCCTTTCCCTCTTGGTGAGAATTCCTATACAAGACTAGCAAAAGTGTGCGGGTCACAGAACAGGAAGGTTGGGGATGAAACAAGCAATGCTAAAGTTTTCATAGCGGGCAGTATGCGGAGGAGAGGAGCGTGGAGGGTATGGCAGGCGGCAGCGTGTGCAGGAGAGGAGCGTGGAGGGTATGACAGTGGGCAGTGTGTGCAGGAGAGGAGCGTGGAGGGTATGACAGTGGGCAGTGTGTGCAGGAGAGGAGCGTGGAGGGTATGACAGTGGGCAGTGTGTGCAGGAGAGGAGTGTGGAGGGTATGGCAACGGGCAGCGTCTGCAGGAGAGGAGTGTGGAGGGTATGGCAACGGGCAGCATCTGCAGGAGAGGAGTGTGGAGGGTATGGCAGCGGGCAGCCTCTGCAGGAGAGGAGTGTGGAGGGTATGGCAGCGGGCAGCGTCTGCAGGAGAGCAGTGTGGAGGGTATGGCAGCGGGCAGTGTGTGCAGGAGAGGAGTGTGGAGGGTATGATGTTGGGCCATATGCGCAGGAGAGGAGTGTGGAGGGTATGGCAGCGGGCAGCGTCTGCAGGAGAGCAGTGTGGAGGGTATGGCAGCGGGCAGTGTGTGCAGGAGAGGAGTGTGGAGGGTATGATGTTGGGCCATATGCTCAGCGTGTGCAGGAGAGGAGTGTGGAGGGTATGGCAGCGGGCAGCGTGTGCAGGAGAGCAGTGTGGAGGGTATGGCAGCGGGCAGTATGCGGAGGAGAGGAGTGTGGAGGGTATGGCAGCGGGCAGCGTGTGCAGGAGAGGAGTGTGGAGGGTATGGCAGCGGGCAGTATGTGCAGGGGGGGGGGGTGGAGGGGATGGCAGCGGGCAGCGTGTGCAGGAGAGGAGTGTGGAGGGTATGACAGAGGGCAGTATGCGCAGGAGAGGAGTGTGGAGGGTATGGCAGCGGGCAGTATGTGCAGGAGAGGAGTGTGGAGGGTATGACGGAGGGCAGTATGCGCAGGAGAGGAGTGTGGAGGGTATGATGGTGGGCCATATGCGGAGGAGAGGAGTGTATGGCAGCGGGCAGCGTGTGCAGGAGAGGAGTGTGGAGGGTATGACGGAGGGCAGTATGCGCAGGAGAGGAGTGTGAAGGGTATGGCAGCGGGCAGTATGTGCAGGAGAGGAATGTGGAGGGCATGACAGAGAGCAGTACGTGCAGGAGAAGAGTACATAGGGTATAACGTCGGGCAGTAAGTGCAGGAGAGGAGTACAGAGGGTATAACAACAGGCAGTACGTGCAGGAGTACAGAGGGTATAACTAAGGGCAGTACGTGCAGGAGTACAGAAGGTATGACGGCGGGCAGTACGTGCAGGAGAAGAGTACAGAGGGTATAACGGCGGGTAGTACGTGCAGGAGAAGAGTACAGAGGGTATGACAGCGGGCAGTACGTGCAGGAGAAGAGTACAGAGGGTATGACGGCGGGCAGTACGTGCAGGAGAGGAGTACAGAGGTTATGAAAGCGGGCAGTACGTGCAGGAGAAGAGTACAGAGGGTATGCCGGTCGGCAGTACGTGCAGGAGAGGAGTACAGAGGGTATTACAGCAGGAAGAACTGTTAATGTTTCGACTCACAAATGGTGGTTACTGACCTTACCATAATCAGCAACATGATCATTAACATATGGTTATATCCATACAGATGATTTGCAGAGGAGGAGAAATGTGCCCATAACATATTTGGCACCCAATTACAAAATGGAGTCATTATAGAGCAGCAGCGTGGGAGCCAAACTCAGGGGGTTTCACAGAGAAGAAATAAAGGTTAAGATCAGTGCCCAATAAATGGGCCCAATAAACTTGAAGCCGGTTACTCTGGAACAATGTGTAAATACATAAATGGTCCATATAAAGAGCTTGGTGCCAAATTATTCACGTTAAGGCCAATACAAAGGACAAGGGGGCACTCTTTGCGTCTGGAGGAAAAGAGGTTTAACCGTTGCATACGGAAAGGATTCTTCACAGTTAGGGCTGTGAAAATGTGGAATAGACTCCCCCTGGAACTAGTTCTAGCTAGCTCTGTTAATTGTTTTAAAAAACATCTGGATGTATTCCTAAATGCACCGAATATTACTGGATATTGAGTTCTTAGGAGGTATATTAAGCATCAGAGATTGTTGATGCAGGGAATATCCGATTGCCTTATGGGATCAGGAAGGATTTTTTTTCCCCCTGTTGGAGCAAATTGAACCGTGCTTTAGAGGGGTTTTTTTGCCTTCCTCTGGATCAACAGGGGGTAGCTGTGGGCATAGTGTTCTGTTTTGGCTTTTCTTTTTTTTTTTTCTCCGAATCTCTAAAAGGTTGAACTCGATGGACTTGTGTCTTTTTTCAACCTGACTAACTATGCAACTATGGAGGCGGCGAGGATCGCGTCAACAGCACTGCGGATTGTGCAGGTGGTGGGGAAATTGCTGAAACAGGAGGGGTGTATCAGTGAAATTGGGTACAATGGAGGATGAAAAAGAGGACACCAAATTTAGGGTCTATGTCATGAAGTCCGGGAACAGTGGAGGTAACGCTGGCGACGTGGGAGATGGGATAAGCTTTCTTGCCAGGGAATGTTTAAAATGGGAAATGGGGCAGTGGAGCTGGGCTGGGTATGAGACTGATATTTGGCATAGTGCACTGTATTAATGTGAGAGATCACCACCCAACTAGGTGCTGATGGGTTAATACCCGTGCCAATCAGCTGCGGTCACTGTGAGTATGCCAACACCTGCAGGCAAAAGCTGTCAGAGTACAACAGCCGGGAGATTCCTTCCTTGCCGTTTTCAGCCCAGCAGGCTGGACAGAGAGAAATTTAACAGTGTATGGTCAGCTGAAGTGTAAGAAGACAAGTCTAAAGGCACGTATGCAAAGGCCGACTTCTGACAACTGTTTTGCACTAAGGGGGCATTTATAAAGCAGTGGTATGACCCTCACAAAAAGAGAAAACGAAACTTGGGCACTTATATTTGTTAGATATATTTCTTGCCAAAAGGTGGAAAGTCCCTTCACATTACATTCCATTATTGCACAATTATTTCCGATGCACACAAACACACGTGCCTGTTACCACAATGAGTTATATACATGAGAAATAAAAGTTTTTACAGAAGGTAAACCTGCCGGAACAAGCCGCCATAGTGAAATGCTGTAACCAGTGCCAACAAGGACATTTTCATTCCCGGTCACTGACTTACACATTTTAGAAGCTGCCCAGGCCTGTGTAAAGTTCTTTGCATAACCAATAAATATTTCTTCTCTTTAATGCTGAGGCAATACTTTGTAAATACACAGATCCAGAAACCAATCCATCACCCGACACACCACGGAACGGGTGCCAACATTCCCCTCCAGCCCTGCTCTCAGCCTGTCAGCGGGAAGACGTTAGAACTTCCTGATCTCAGAATTACGACTCCTGCTCGTCCCGCTAAAAGCCCTTTACAATGCCAGAGCCGAGGATGTGAAGTACACAGAGGCTCTGGTTCTAACAGATTAATTACTTCGCACACTCCACACTAAATCACAACGCGAGGTAAACAATGGAGCTGGCTTCTTATGCCGGCCTAACAATACAAGGCAGATTCAACCAATTCAGAATTGTCAATCTAAGATCAATTGTTCCTTGAGATATCACCACACATGCATCATGCCTTCATTTCCTGATCTCATTACTTTAAAGCTGAACTCGAGGAAACTATTACTTTCTCCCCAATGCTTCCCTTACCCTTCCTCAATAAAAATCATTCGTCTTTATTTCACTTGATTACTTATATTCTGAGAAATCATCTATTAAGTCCATGATGTCAGTGGCGGAACTATCGCCTGTCCAGGATGCGGAAAACAAAGGGGTCCCCCTGTTGTTGTGCAAGGCCTGGCCAGGACGCGGAACAAAGGGGTCCCCCTGTTGTCGTGCAGGCCGTCTGGGTCGCTATAGCATTTCAGGCTGCTGGCTGCCACTTCCGGCTGTGAGGAAGAACGCGCTGCTGTTCAGATCACTGACAACCTGTCAATGATCTGTGCAGTGGCGCATTCCTCCTCACAGCCGCTGCTGAGTCAGTGACAGGCAGCAACTGCGGTGGAGGAGGCCGGGGCCCGGCAGTGGAAGAGGCCAGGCGATGGTGGAGAAGGAGGGGCCCAGAGGCGGAGGAGGCTGACAGCAGATCGGAGCTGACAGGTAAGAAGTATGAAGGGGTGTGACCAGCCCACCTGGGACCCTGCAGGGTCACTCTCGGGTGGGCTGCGTGGGATCTCAGGTGGGCTCGTAACTAGAAATCACAGGACCCCCATACAAAATTTTGCTATGGGGCCCTGTGATTTCTAGTTACGCCCCTGCATGATGTCATAATCCATAAAAAGTGCAGAGATTCCCAGCTGGGAGAGGAGGGCTCAGACGACACCCATGTCAGCCTTTGAGTAATCTGACAATCTATGTAAAAGAGAACTATGGCCTCTTTTTTGGCGTTAGCTCTCTTTTGAGTCACAGGAGGACATTTACTAATGTCCTCCTGTGACCCAAAACTCAGCATATAGCAAGCCATTATCAAAAAAATACCTAGTGATGGGACCTAGTGATGTCATCTCTGGTTCTGTCTGATGCTTTTTGCTCGGAGTATGATGGTAGGGGGCCAGTAGGCCCCTGTAAACGTCACAGCATTCTGCTTTGGACCTTTTTAAAAATAATTATCTGACAGAACACATGCCTGGATCCCTTTAGGCGTGTCTGCTTCTCTCTGCTTGCCAGACTTTAGCTGTGCAGTGCCCGGATTGGTTGATCAGTTGCAGACACGTCTATGGGGATGTCGGGGATGTGTTTCTTTCACCTAATGCTCAGGAACACAAATGACTG
Source organism: Nanorana parkeri (assembly GCF_000935625.1). Classification (NCBI taxonomy): domain Eukaryota; kingdom Metazoa; phylum Chordata; class Amphibia; order Anura; family Dicroglossidae; genus Nanorana; species Nanorana parkeri. The sequence continues at coordinate 666,674 of NW_017306693.1, read as the reverse complement.
ATGGCAGTAAAAGCTATAGCTGCAAAAATGAGGCCTACAACAGCCCGGATCAGGGAGAAAAGTGACAGATGAATGATAAGGGTCACTCAGACAGGAAGCAAAGGCAGTCTTAGAGGAGAACTTTTCTTAACCCTTGCAGTGTGAATTACCCCGCACTGCAAGGGTTAAATGCTTGGGGGGAAAAAAGTTATACTCACCTAATCCTAGGAACCATCTTGCTCTTTAGACCTATTCCTGGAGCCTCAGTCCCCCTCCACTCCAGCAGTCTATCGTCCCGTAAATCATCACATTCTATACATAGTGTATAGATATGAGGACTCTGAGGAACATTCCAATGCTAAAAAGGAGGAGACTGGCTTCAGGGACTGGAGGAGCATGCAGTTGGTTTGAGTACAACTTCTTTTTTTTTTAGCACCTAGACAAAAACAAGCACTTAACGACTACCGCATTTTTTGCTCCATAAGACGCACTTATGTGCGTCTTATGGAGCGAATCCCTATCGCCCGACGCCAGGAACATGCCGTTTAGGGCGCCGGGCGAGTAGTTTTTTTTGTACGTTCAGCCCTGCTCCGGACAAGCAGAGCTAAAATGTACAGCGTGGGGCCGCCGCTCGTTTAATACAAGTGATCTAATCAGATCACTTGTATCAAATCGAGCGGCGATCGTGTCCGGGGGGGCCCCCCTCCGTGGTTTTCGGGGTTCCCCACTCCTCTGGGGGACCCGTGACCACGGCATAGGAGCTCACCATAGATCCAGCAGGGCAGACGAAGAACGCCCGTTCTTCGTCTGCTCTGTGTGATCACTGAGACAGGTGGCGCTGTAATCACAGCGCCACCTGTCTCAGCTGTCACTAACTGCAGCTGCTGTCACAGAACCCCTGCGTCCTATGGTCCGGTGCGCATTATGGAGCGCAAAATACGGTACTTAACCCAAGTAGTTAAGAACACTTTTGTCCAGAGTTAAGATAGCTGCTGCATTTTCAAGGGGTTATAATGTGGAGATGCAATTTTACAGGGAATTGAGAGTAATTAGTTTCAGGACTATGGAGGGGGGGGCGGGGGAGTTCAGATTTAAACATAAAATCGACAATAAATGAGCACACATAGGAAGAATTGAAGGGCCTTCTTTATCTAAAGTAACTGTGCCGCCTACATAATATTCAGTCATAATATTCCTTTCATTTTGAAGCACAAAAAAAAAATAATTTCCTTTAATTTTAAAGAACAAAAAAAAAAAAAAACGGTAGTTAGAGATGGACTGTATGCTAATGAACAAAACAGACAATTCTGACTTCACAGCACAATGAGAAGGAAGGAGCATGGTGTGTGTATGTTATACATGGTGAACATATGACAACGGTCCTTACTGTGATGTTTTCCAGCGTTGTCCCCTACATGTCCTCCAGGCACGCGTTCTCCTGTCAGTATTTCCGGTGACAACAAAAGCAGCAGCGCGAGTACCGAGGCCAGACCAATGCTTTTAGAAGACCACCACGGAGTCATCTTGTTGCTAAATATGCAGAGCGTCTAGACTTCTGAGTACAACAAAAGCTGGAATTAGATCCCAGTTAGCAGGGATGAGCATTTAATCCGCATAATGCTTGAAATCCATTAAAAATGTTGTTTATAGTCATCCCCATAAATATGTGCTGCGTCCACCAGCGAAAGGTCACCTGTCAGAACACAAAGAAAATGTATCAATACGACATGCAAATGTTTTAAAGGTCTTCTAACACATTGTTCAGACCCTGAGCTAGATGTATAAAAAGAGAGCATCCCATGATCCCTATTGTTGTATGAATACAGTCCTTCTGAATGACAGATATGAATGTGTCCACCTAACACAGGATCAACTTCCCTCACAAGAAAGATGGTTCATACTTGTGCCAAGACTTCCCAGGCTCTTCAAATCCGCCTGTGTTAAGAAGGAAACACCACATGCATTGAGCAGAGGATTATGTACAAGGTGTCATCCTTGACTCGGGCCTCACCTTTCTTCCCCACATCCAATCCCTATCCAAATCCTGCCGCCTTCACCTTCGTAACCGCCAAAATACGCCCCTTCCTCACCAATGAAAACAGCTAAATTACGCATTTACTCACTTGTTATTGACTATTGCAACTCCCTCTTGATTGGCCAACCTCTACACAGGCCCCTCCCCCTTCAGTCTATCATGAATGCTGCTGTTAGACTCGTTCACCTAACCAACCGCTCAGTGTCTGCAACACCCTTTGCCAATCCTATCCCCTCCGCTCTTCCAAAGACCTCCTGCTTTCCAGCTCCCTTGTCAACTCCTACTGGCCATACACCAGTAGACTATCAACGAGAGATCTGTCTTTATCAACTGATAATGCCTTCAGAGACTTGAGGAACCAAATTTTGCTTTCTTTTCTTCTCCGCTCTTCCAAAGACCTCCTGCTTTCCAGCTCCCTCGTCAACTCCTCCCATGCTCGCCTCCAGGACTTCTCTACAGTCTCTCCCATCCTCTGGAACTTTTTACCCCAAACTGTCCGTCTATCTCCCACTCTGACTGCCTTTAGTCGGTCCCTTAAAGTGACATTAAACCCTCAGATTTTTTAACATAAAACAATACTGTAATGTCTGCCTTACTGTAATCCATGGTTGTTTCCCTTCTCTTTGCTGCTCTTCCTTTTAAATCTGTATCTGTTCTCATGCTGGGCAGAACTTCTGTTTTGCAGCAGACTGACTTGTCTCTGGAATGGATACATGGTGTCTGTGTGCAGGTTCACAACCTGAGCCAGCACTACAGGAAGAGGCACTCAGCTGCAAAGGGAAGTTCTCCCCAAGCATGAGAAGACCATGAGGATTTAAAAGGAAGAAGAGCAGCAAAGAGAAGGGAAACTACCATGGATTACAGTAAGGCACACATTACAGTATTGGTTTATGTTAAAAAATCTGAGGGCTTAATGTCACTTTAAGACTCATCTCTTCAGGGAAGCCTATCCCACCTCAACCTAACCGCTCAACCATCACATTCTCAAACAATTCCTCTCCACACAGCTACCTCCTCATGTATCACTTCCCCCTCCCTTTTAGATTGTAAGCTCTCATGGGCAGGGCCCTCCTTACCATCTTATCTTGAATTGTATTGTGATTGTAATGTCTTCCTTATATTGTACAGCGCTGCGCAAACTGTTGGCACTATATAAATCCTGTATAAGAAAAATACTAATGTACAAGCCACTAGCCCAGGGTATAACCTCCTGTTACCTACTAAAGACGCGCTTCAGACAACTTACTTGCTCACATTTGGTACAGCAATCCTTTCAGGAGCAGGATGCTGCAATGCAGACAGCACACCTACATTTAAAACCAGGGAGGGCTTTTAGGTAACAGGAGACCAACCAGGAAAAGAAAAAACCTGGAGGACCTCTGTGGATTACAGTTTAAAATTAAACTGGTAGGCAACCTCCGCACTCCAGCTGCTGTGGAACTACAAGTCCCAAGACCAACAGCCACAGACATGTCTCCCAGAGGGAGAGGCATGCACAGATAGCTTCACCACAGCTGGAGTGCCCAGGTTGCCTACCCCTGAACATTTGAGTACTCATTTTTTGATACCCCCCAGAGTTAGGTCATCATCCATGTTACGCTAATGGTGCTTTTTGCTGTTATCTAGAGTCCTTTTATACTACACATGAGAGCCCGTTCACACTAGCCCATCCGCTAAAACGCTGCATTTTAGTGGACAAGCTAAACGCCATGGCAGTTCCAGCGGTGTGCGTTGTGTGGAACATTGTCAATGTTTACATTTTTTAACTTTATTGGCAGTGTACAATGTGTACACTCCATGCAGGTCCCCAGCACAGCAGCGCATGTGGTGACCTCCGTAGCCTTCCATTGTGTTGTAATAAAAATGCAACATGTCGCATATTTCCGCAGCACCCCTCCCATCATACCCCAATGGTTTTCTGTGTGTCCAAGGGGTGACCTGCGTTGATCCGGTGCGGTAAAACACAGGTCACTGATGCATTTGTGAATGTCAGTGAAATGATTTCACACCCAATTTAGAAATCCTTTGACTATGTTTCTGACAGTTCTGCCCTTTACATCATTCTTCAAGTAATTCTGTATTCGCCATAACCATAGACATGCTGGTAGGTTAACTGGCTCCTGTCTAAACTGGCCCATGTATGTATGTATGTATGTGATAGGGACCATAGATTGTGAGATCAGGGACTGATGAGAATGACCACTATATAAAGTAAAACATACATGCATGGTAGTATCTAAATACCAATAATAATAATAGATCATCAGTGAAATGCAAACCCCTGAGAGGGGTCCTCTGCTTCCTAGCACTACAGGTCCCCCAGATCAGGGAGCCCCATCACCGCCTCCTCCAGGTGACTTCACCTAGCTTGGGGACCTCTGACTAGTAACAAACACTGGATACATTTCTCTGACACAAAACAAATAACAAAGACGGCGCTACAAATGTAATAACAAGTACACAAACACCCATGTGCCGGAAGCGGCCACTGACATAAACAAGGTTGGCGACCACTGTGAGGACACCTACCTGATCATCGTGTACCCGGATGTGCCTGGGGACCCGGGCGAGCAGCGGCTGGCGGACGCACACAGCGCTGCGGTTACAATGAAACCAAGATCGTGCAACAAGTCTCTGCCTACACACCAGCGCCGGGACTATATTGCGAGATCCCTCCGCCCATGGGAACACACTGCGGAGCAGGTGATGCGCCTCGCGCTGGATCATTAGTCATGTGACCAAAAAGCAAGATCGTGACGCCTGAACTTCCTCCAGTCGTGTTACCACAGTGCGGGCGGTGTCCGGGTGTCCAGCTGCTGGAGGTGGACTGGACGGCACCACACAGCAGCCGGCTCCGCTATTATTTTCAGAATTTGTCATTATAGTGGATTCTGTTTTTTATCCAGTTGACATCCGCGGTGTTAAACCCCCTTCCCATCCAGGCCATTTTTCAGTATTCAGCGCTGCGGTACTTTGACTGACATTTATTCCGTCATGCAGCGCTGTACTGAAATGAATTTTATACCCTTTTTTGAGGACAGATAGAGCTTTCTTTTGGTGGTATTTATTCACCACTGGGGTTTTATTTTTTTACTATATTAAGGAAAAATCACCGAAATTTAAAAAAAAAAAACAGTTTCCCCTATATTAAATGATAAAACATTTATTATTACCCAATTTTTTGGTAAAATATAAAAGACGGGGTCACGTCGGGTAAAAAGACACCAAACATGTCAAGCCTTAAAATTGCGTGCGCGCGCAAAACCTCAAAAAACGATAATACCCAAAATTGGCCATAGGCGACGCTTTAAAGCTGTTAACCGCTCATCAGTTTAGTGTTATCAGTGATTGATGGTAAAAAAAAAAGCCCGTCGCCACCCCGCCAATGCGACAGTGCCGTCCGTCCGTTTTTCTACTACGGGCGGACGGCAAGAGGTTAATTATTAATGTTTTTATTGTATTAAAAAATAATTTTAATAATTCTTTAATTGTAAAAAATGATTTATCATTTATTTTACTTTTTTTTATTAATTAACGTTTTAATTTTTTTTTAGTTTTTTAAATTTCATTTTTAGGTTCACCCTCTGTGTAAAAAAAAAAAAAAAATTCTTCCCCTCTCCACTCTCCAGCATTGTCATTGGCTTCCTCCTCAGTCCAGCTAGCTATTGGCTGCCTTGTGCCATTGCCTGTGAGCACGCCCAGCCCCGCCTCCTAGGCCCCTGTGGCCATATTTGGTCATTGATGTCAGCCTCTTAGTTTACATTCAGCTGCAGGAGTGAATGCCCCATTGGTTGCTAGGACCCAAGCGTCCTAGCAACAAGTAACCCACTGTGAATTACGGAATTGAAGCTTTGTTGTCATTCATGGCTTTTTTATCAGAGGGAGAGGATCATCCTAGGACATTGTTTTATGAACATGGTGGGACGTTATTATAATCATTACTGTAGTAAAATGGCCCGATTTATAAAGCTACATGCTGGCTGTTTACATGCTGACAGTTTCCCCCGCTCGTGACCGCGCTGAGCACCGCACACGAGTGGGGGGAGGGGCAGGATGTCTTAAGACCTACTCCCCCTCCTACAAGACTCCCGTCCGGCTGTTCATGAACGCACATGGGCGTAAGGTGGTTAAAATCGTTACATTAGTCAAAATACTTTTTGGCTTCATTTATAAAGCTACACGCCAGGCGGATGTTCACACAGCACTAGCTCCCCTAGATGGCGCTGACCAGTATAGGGCAGGCAGATGTTTTATAAATAAAACCTTTCTGTACGGTGTGTGTGTGTTTGTTTAATATGTACCTTTTACTCAGTCACGGTGGGGGGATCTTATTTTAAAGAGAGCATCCAGATTCCGATACCCCCCCAAGACTCTCACATCGGCTAGGCCAGGGATGTGGGATAGAGGCTCTTGTTCCTTGTATGGTATGGATTTTGGGGGGAACCCCCAAGCTGTTTTTTTTCTTTTTGCATTGGGTATACCCTTAAAGTCCATACCAAATGCAAAGGGTCTGATATGCCTTGTTGTGGTGGGGTCCCCTTTACAATCCATACCAAATCCTTATGCTGGACTAAATAGCAAAGGGAATCCCGACCACTTTTTTTACAAACAAAATGAAGTGGCCGCAAACTATTATTTACCAGCACGTTAATGGCTTTGCTTTAATAAATGGTACAGGTCCACCACCTCTCATACAGGTTTATGGCACCCCCCTGAGCATTTTATTTAAAGGAATTGTACATTTTTAATGTTGCCCTTTAAAGGAGAACTATTAGGTGAGTGCTTTTCACTCACCTCATAGTTCTAGCCGACCTGTGACAATGAGACTCAGGTCACAGGTCGGCTCAGTAGATCAGGAGGTGAGCGAACACAAATACCGGCGTTCGCTCACCTCTCGATCTTGTCACGGCTCTCTGCCGTGACGGGAGGGGCTGGATTCCCCGCTCCTATCCGCCAGTGCTGACAGGCGGAACGGACGGGGGAGGGGGCGGGTACAGCTGGCTCTGCCTTTAGATAGGCAGAGCCAGCTGTCAGTCACGCAGCTGGGCGGATCCCGGCACAATTGTCGGGATGCGCTTCAGCTGCGGCGTCTCAGTATACCGCAAGCTACAGGGTGGAGACAAATACCAAGGACAGATAAAGGAAGTAATATTTAAAGGCATATCACAATGCATGTGTAACATGGCAGCAAGTATGCTGTCACCCCCACCCCTGTCCCCCATGACGTTCTACTTTGAAGCAACCATGTTGCCTCAAATAAACGTTCACCAAATGCCCCCTGACAGAGAAGATTATTAGTACTTACCTCTCCGGTGAATCCTTCTGTCTCTTCAAGAGCTTTTGCCGCTAAGGAACTTTCGGCATCTGACACAGTTTCAGGTGCATTAGATGGCGGGGTCCCCACTGATGGTTATGTGTTTAGATGAAGCGCTGAGATCTTGAGGAATGCTGAATTAAGTTTTACTTGCTTAGAAGGATGTTACATCAGAATACAGCATTGTGAGGAAAACGTATAGATAGGAAAACTTCCTGTGTATCATAGATAAGCATGCATATAGAAAACTAGCATTGCACTACAGCGCCATCTACAGCTCAAAATACATATCAGTACAAAACAGAATGTCAGTAATACAATCAGTACATATCAGTGTATGCTGCTGTACTGTAAAAAAATATTTTTTAGGTGACAGTGGCTTGTTTAGGTGTCTTCTTTTATCTCTGCCCTCCTTTTCTACCACTCGAATCCCAGAAATTCCCATACAACCTAAAATGAGTCAAACAGTCAACATTTAGAAAGGGCTGAACAAGCTTTCATAGAACAGCTTCATTACACTACCCCTGAGTAGAACAGCTTTATACCCATGGGTAGTGAAATGAAGTAGAAATAAGAGATACAGGGGGAGGTAATAGGGGATAGAAGTGAACAGGTTGCGGGTGGCGGTCTTGGAACAAAGTATTTTTCACAATACCTCTAAACAGCACAAGGGGAGCCCCAATGCAATGGGGTGTTTTCTTTCTCTTTCCTGTTGTCTTTATCAGGAAATTGGCTCAGAGCAATAATATGAAGCCGACCCTGGAAGGAGTGCATGTAGACAGGAAGTGGTCATAAAGGGCTGGATGAGATCAGCAGCAATAAGATACCAGACAGGATGAATGCAGTAAAGTGTTTTATCGAAAAAAAAATCAAAACACGTCAGTTGTTTATGACCTTGGTTCTCAACTAGTGGGTCGTGACCCAAAAGTGGGTCTCAACCCCATGTTCAGTGGGTCGCGACATGCCTTCCTTCTAATTGAGAGACTCCTCAGCCTCCCCCTAGCGCAGCACTGTCAATTCTTATGCCGAGCAGCTATTCAAAATATGCTGCCCGGCCCTGTGTGTCAACTTGAGTTGGGGTGGGCTGAAAGTATGGCCATAAGGGAGCTTCATCCATACGTACATTGCTTACAGCTCACACATGTGCCCTGTAGAGGTGCCTGGACCGGAGTGACATCAGATTCTGGCTTCTGGCATCTCTACAGGGTGTGCAAGGGAGCTGTACAAACAATGTACATATGGATGGAGCTCCATCACAGCACAACAGCCCACACTGGACACCAGGCTGAGGATCCACTCCAGTTCTCATATAGTAAGGAGACTGGGAGGATCTTAAAAACAAAGAAAAAATATATCATTTTTTTTGGAGTATGTGTGTATGACAATGTCTGAGTGTGTCTGTGGTTGTGTGTGTCTGTCAGTGTTTTTGAGGGTCCGTTTACATTGGTACACTTCGTTAATCACACAGTCCCATTTACCCTAAGGAGAACTATGGGGAAAAGCCCTGACCCCATAGTTCTCCTTTATTGCACTGTACCATGCAATCGCACCTACTGCGTGTTCTGGTGTGGAAGGTGCGTTTCATTGCCATTCATTTGAATGACACCCCAAATGAACCTCCCACCCACAGTCCGATCACCTGCACCCAAGTGCCCGGTACTGCAGTGTCACACATTCCATCACAGTGCGACTTGGGTCGCAACTTAATGACTAAGGACAAATGTGGGTCATGAAGTTACACAGGTTGAGAACCACTGATTTATGATACACAAAGCTTTAGCAAATGCAATGTCATCCAGCTAGGGTTAGAGCTACACCTAGTGGGTCATTTTACCTTTCAAGGACTCTGGTGATCTCTGCACCTGGGTACCCATGTCTGCATACCTGTGTGTACAATTGCCCCAATCTTTTTCCTATAATGGAGAGTGCAGCATTCGGAATGGAAACATCCTAAGATGGTCAGGAGCAGAGTGTTAAACTATTACATGGGAATTTTTTAAGTTCCTGGCAACGTCCCCAGGAGAGCTGCAGAGAAAGAAAAGCAGCAGGGGAGATTTTTTTTGATTGACCAGAATTTATTGCCCACTGTACCACAAAATGCAGGGGTCAAACAGTTACATAGTTATACAGTGTGTCAGTACATGTCAGTGTGTCACATGATGTTAGTATGGCTCCTCCCCCTCACATCCTCAGGCTCCAGTGCTCTGTGTGGGAAATTGATGGTGGTGTCCAGTAATTTGCATGCCAGCATGAGCAGGAACGCAATAGTGAGCAGAGACCCTTGCATGGAGCCGTCATCTTCATCCAACTGACATCAGGCCTTGGAGCTCAGGTAACCCTGGCAACAACCAAACGCTGAGCAAAATGCCACTGACAGAATGCATTGAAGACAGCGGGAGATTCCTAGATCAGCTCGTAAGTGTTGATAGAGCAATGTATCCACACGTTGAACAAAGGAAATATTACAGTATATGGTCAGCTTAAAGGAGAACTATGAGATGAGTGATTTCCACTCACCTCATAGTTCTAGCCGACCTGTGACAATGAGACTGTCACAGGTCGGCTCAGTAGATCGGGAGGTGAGCGAACACATACCAGCGTTCGCTCACTTCTCGATCCTGTCACGGCTCTCTGCCGTGACAGGGGGAGGGGCTGGATTCCCCTCTTCCCGCTCCGATCCGCCAGTGCTGACTGGTGGAACGGACCGGGGAGGGGGCGGGTACAGCTGGCTCTGCCTTTAGATAGGCAGAGCCAGCTGTCAGTCACGCAGCTGGGCGGATCCCGGCACAATTGTCGGGATCCGCTTCAGCTGCGGCGTCTCAGTATACCGCAAGCTACAGCTCGTAGTATACTGAGCCTTGGGTGACGGGAGGACGCTAGTTCGTGTCCTCCGGTTACCCTAAGGAGAACTATGGGGAAAAGCCTTAAGCCAATAGTTCTCCTTTAAGCCCTAGAGTCCCAGAGTGTTTATTTTGTTTTGTCAATGTCTCAGATCAGCGCGTTAAATCTTTTGGGTTTTGTAGTTTACCGCAACACATTATACATCAGTGGTTTTGCCGGACAGATGGGGGTTTAATTTTGGTAGCAAATTTGAATAAATATATTTTTATTTCCTTGGTTTTTACTGGGAAATAATGGTAGAATGTTTGAAGAAAAAAATGTCGATGTTTACTGAATGTATGCACCCCCATATTTACCCCAAACCTTAAAAATACATTCAAGTACCCCACCTATTAACAAAAATGTCTCTTATTTGTGTTTAGTGTCACTTTAATGTCCGCTGATTAAACAATGACATAAGTGTGAGTTATGTAGCATAGCGGAATGGTAAAGCTCAGTTACTCTCTGTGTTTCGTGTTTATTTCAGGAGAGTTGTATTCCCCATTTGATGCTACAATGACACACACACAGGAGAAGAAAAAATGGTTTGTGTAAATTGTTAGCATAACATTGAACATTGAAATACGCTTAAGGAGAACTATGAGGTGAGTGAAAATGACTCATCCTCATAGTTCGAGCCGACGTGTGACAATGAAACTTTCACACGTCGGCTCAATAGATCAGGAAGTGAGCGAACACATACCGTCGCTCGATCACTTCTCGATCATTTCCCTGCAGAGAGCCGTGACTGTCAGTCACCACTCCCCGCTCCTCTAGCGCTGACTGGAGGAACAGACGGGGAGGGGGCGGGTACAGCTGGCTCTGTCTCTGGATAGGCAGAGCCAGCTGTCACTCACGCAGCTGGGTGGATCTCAACAGTAATGTCGGGATCCGTCTTGGCTGCGGCGCTCTCAGTTTACCGCAAGCTGTATCTCGCGATATACTGGGATTTGGGTCACGGGAGGACGCTTGTATATGTCCTCCCATGACCCTTAAGAGAACTATGGGGAAAAACACTTACCCATATTTCTCTTTTAGGTCAATTAGCCAGCAATGGATGACTGTAGCAGCGATCCTTTGCTACAGGGAGGCATCGGACAGAGCAATTGGTAAAAACACCATGTATCAGAAGATAACAATTAGCCATAGGAAACTCTACTAAACTTCGTGGGTGTCAGGTTCCAGGCATTAAGTGCGAAGAAAGCCCTTTTGAAGATGTAGGGACAAACCCTAGCTATCACTAAAGCGCAATTCAAGACAAAAGGAAGAAACGGAAATTACCAATTAGTAGGGAAGGTAATTGGAGAAGAGGGGCGGTTGTGTGTACATGGTGGGTGCACCAAGACACACTGCCCAAATAGGTGTTGGAGATGCAACAGCATACAGATTGTTTTGCTGACTGTAACTGTCTTTTGAGCACTAGATGGCGCTGTGGTGCAAAGCTAGTCTGGATGCTTTTTGTCTATGCGCATACTTGTCTGTGATACAGAGGAAGTTATATCTGTATATATGTTTTCTTCTCTACGATCTGTTTCCTGTTTGATGCTGTATTCCTGTATATGAGTATGCAACGTTGTACTAAGTAAAACTTAATTCAGCATTCCTCAAGATCCCCATGCTTCATCTAAACACATAACCAACAAATAGGAAGGTACTTACTGGGTTGGGAAAATGGCTATGAATAGGAGTTATGTAGGGAGGGATTAGTGAAAGGAGGAGGAAAGGTAAGACTCAATTT
>NW_017306693.1:651361-654687 GCF_000935625.1 Nanorana parkeri | reverse complement strand
GTAAGCTTCTTAAAGAACAAACCCCCCAAAACTCAGTTGCGAGACTTTTGTGTGAGGTAGTGAGAGAGATTTGCATATCCATGCTATAACTGATCAGGCATATAATGTTATGCTACATGGAATAATGTGAATATTGTATAACTGATAATTCATGTATGAACATGTGATTTATTTATAAGAATAAAAATGTTGAAATATTAAAAAAAAATAAAAAAAAATTGATCAGGCAGAATGTATGTAACCCATACGGATAGGCAAAATGTACATGCTGCCTGCAGCCTTTTTGTTTAGTAAAGCCTCAAAATGGGCCCTTGTGAAAAAGATTTGCCTGTCCCCATGTAGAGGAGGTGGTATACTCTGCTCCAAAATCGCTTGACCCTAGGAGAATTCCACTGAATGTGATAGAATGAGCCCTCCCATCGGACAGCCTTGAAAACAATAAGAGGAGAAAGCAGGGCTAACACAAGATATTTGAAGGAGGACCAGGTTCTACCTATGGAGGAGTTTATAATTTAGCTTCCATGGCAAGTACATGCAACAAGCTCTTTCGTGCCCTTTCATATCTGAATCGACTTCTAACAACCAAATTTACTGAAGTCCCTTCCCCATGTGGATTCATAAACAGGAGGAGCACTGTGGAGTAAGGGAGCATGACTTAGAGATGAAGCCAGGACCTCATACAGGGTAGGGATGCACCGATATCGAGTACCGATATTTTTCCCCCAGTAATCATAGATACAGGAAGTCCCATTAAGGAAGCCGGACGGTGTGTAATGACTCGCCACCCTGATACCAGAAACTCCGGTATCGGACTGGGCATTGGGAGCATTTGGGCAATTACGAATACTTGCCCAAATACTCAGTAACGGCACCACTACTAGTATCAGTGCATCCTTAATACAAGGTTCTTTCAAACACTGTAAAGAAAGGCTAAATCCTGAGTAGAACCGGCCAATATTTGGAGGAAGTGCTGGATTGGAAGATACTGAAACGTGTTCAGGCTGATGTTGATTTATATCCCTATGCGTTTGAAAGGGAACAATGCCTGTACAGTAATACCTTGGTTTACGAGCATAATTCGTTCCGGCAGCATGCTTGTAATCCAAAGCGCTTGTATATCAAAGCAAATTTCCCCATAGGAAATACAGATGATTCGTTCCACAACCCAAAAATATTCATATAAAATGATTACAATAATGTACTGTAATATAATACTGTACAAAATATAAAGAAAAATAAACCAATTACAGATACCTTTGTGGCCGGTGTGAGGGGGACAAGAGAGAGGAGGATTATTGTGTAGGACGACTTTCACTATCACTGCTCTCTTGACTCAATGGAATCTTTTTAATTTCGTGAAACCTTAACAAGGAATCTATCCAATGTGACATTGCATTGTCGTTAGACAGACTCATCGCTCGCACTGCTACAGCCTTATTCGGGGGGTGCTTTTCTACAAAATTTTGCTCTTATTGCAAGACATTGCTTGTATATCAAGGCAACATTTTTCAGAAATGTTTGCTTGTCTTGCAAAACACTCTCAAACCAAGTTACTTGTAAACCAAGGTATTACTGTATCTGTAAAAGTAGAGGCTGACAATATCAAGGCCGAAAAGGAAGTTGAATTGCATGTCCTGCAAGAGACAAAAGGTTACCCAAAATAGACAAGTATGTGGGGATGCCAGGGAAAATTCCTGTGTGTGGATAGTGATAGGGCATGTAACCACACTATGCTGTTTGGGAGCCAAGGTATGTTAGTTATCAATATAGAACTGTTCAAAATAGGCTTCAGGGGAGACCCACAATGGGGTATCTCTTGTTGTATGCCACCGAGCCAATGGGTCAGATGAGCTGCCTAGTAATATTTAGGAAATATTGGGTTACGTTACCTAGGCCCCCATGAAGTGTGGTTTTATACAGCATGGTGTGTGTGTTTTGGGGCGGGGTGCGTGCGATCTGTAGGAAAAGTGTCTAAAATTCAACCAGAATTTGGCCAATATATTCTCAATACCCTTGTGTAAAGGATGCAGACAGCTCATTATCAAACCACCTGCTAGAATTGTGACCAACACCTTCAGCTGTTACTTGAACATTAGGGTACTTTTTCCCACCCAAATCCATGTAGTAATCGACTCCTGCTGTGAAACGACCTCTGTGCAGGCGCTTGCTGTAGCTAAGACCGGTCACTGCTACTTTATGCAGGGTGACTGGTCTGGTATCTGTCAGTTATCTGCAGACAGCCTGTAATGGGTGGACCTACTGGGCTATGTGCAACACAGGGATGTGGTCACTGCTACTTTTTACAAGGTACAAAATGGCTTAGTGCACCCGAAGTGGCTCTGCCTTTGTTGCACCCTCCACAGCCGCCCCTCCCCCTCCCCCCCATGGGAGTCGGCCTCTGATGTTCGGTCTGGTTCCTAAATTGCAGGTTCCTTGTTTTGTTAATCACATTGAAAACGAATATATGGTGTGATGCTTTTTGTAATACTGACATTGATGTCTAATTCATCTGAATAGTGTTCCAGGTTTTGAAGTCCTCCTGAGGAAGCGGCGAATCATGATGAGGAACCCAGAAAAACGATCATCCTTTAATGCATCTAAAAATGACTTGATCACTGTAATGCAACTAGCATTGCTTGGCATCAATGAACTGATTGTATCTACAAATAGGATTTTCACTCTCAATTTATAATAAAATGTTTTAACACTTGATCAATGGTGAGGTAAAAATCTTTAGTTCTTTGGATAATATGGATTTACGTTGTTCGTGACTATTGAGCAATATATTTTGATGAAAGTTTTCGTGCCTGGAATCAAGCTTTAACATTCAATGAGAGCAAACTGCGGCAAAACTTTAAACAAAAAAAACACACCCACGTGTGATGTAAGCTGCCCATACCAGTAAGACTGGGTTCAGTTTTCCCCAAGTATCACCTAGAGCAGGGGTAACCAAACACAGGTCATCCAGCTGTGGTGGAACTACAATTCCCATGAGGCATTGCAACATTCTCAGACATGACTCCTGGTGAAAGATGCATCATGGGATTTGTAGTTCCACCACAGCAGGAGGACCAGTGTTTGGCTACCCCTGACCTAGAACATTAAACTTGCCTTAGATTTATTGGATGGCCGCCTCCTTTGCTAGAGTGACGTAGTTATTCCTTCTGCTGTCAGTCCTGTCACCCATGGTGCTACATTGCTGCCGTAATGGTTATGTTAATGTACCCATCAGTAATCAGTTATGCCTAGTTCTACCCGCAACCCAAAGAGTAAATTGCATTTCTCTTGAGACCTTTAACATTTCCTTGAAAACAAAGGGGGGGGGG
>NW_017306693.1:650418-651236 GCF_000935625.1 Nanorana parkeri | reverse complement strand
TTCAGCTACAACAAAACACAGTTTACAAAATGTCTTTTATTTCCATACATAATTTCCAATAACAGAAGGGATAAATTGCACAAGATCTTTTGTTTTCTTCTCATGTGGAACTACAATGACAAGAAACAAGCCAACTGAGGTGTTCAAACAATCACAGGATAAAATGAGACACCCTCATTACAGGAATACAGCTGGAAGTTGTAAAAATAAAAGTGTCGTCCAAAAAACTAGTTAAGTGGCTTCCTTCAACCCTGAAGTTCCAGTGTAATGAAATGATCACATTGCAGATTACTGTGTGCATAACATGCATCTGTTACATGCTAAGTGAACACCAGGACAACAAGGCCAGGAGTGTAATGATGGGTTTATTGGAATAGGCAAGGAGGTTTCTCAACTGAACAGCAGCAAGGAGAAAAGAAAAAATATAAATTCCATGTTAGCAGCCACTGCTTTAAATGAACAGCTGCCAGAAAGTTCTAATAGCAAATTCATTTAAATCAATAGCCACGTCCAATATTTACCAATGACCGTCACTACCCCAGAATATACAACTTTGGGCTTCTACAGTGTAGGGAATAAATGATTTTTCTAGAATAAAAGTAATATGGGCCCAACAAATAAAAAAGGGGGAGGGTAATCAATCAGCACAACCAGATTTGGCTGCAGCAGTTTACTACATTGTACATTATAATACACAAAATATGTCAGTTGCAGAAACTGGTGGTTCCAATTTTTTTTTCTGTTTTTATTTAAATAATCAGAAAAACTTTCAAGTCCTCGCCATAAGTGTCCTGTAATTTTTTATGTGCATTTTTCTA
>NW_017306693.1:634127-650388 GCF_000935625.1 Nanorana parkeri | reverse complement strand
GACCTCAAAAAAAAATTAAGAAAAAAAAAAAAAGTTTCCCAAAGCTGCAGCGTGAAGAAACTAAAAACTTTATTTCCGTTACACATGGATGGACTTTCTTTGCTATAGGAAATCCACGTGGAGCGATTAGGAATGGAGACGTGTAAAAAGGGTTGTTCGGGGACAGGTGTCTGCAGCGCAGGTTAGTTGTTTTCTGGTTCACAGCCGTCACCACCATCACCACCTTCATTGGTGTCTGACGTCCATAACTGGAAGACAAAGCATAGTAAAGTTTATCAAGATAATCCGTACACGGCTCATCACACCTACGTAGTAAAATCCATACAGACTATGCAATTCCACATGCGCCAGTGTCCATTAAAGCGTATCAGCCAAAGGAGTGCAGGAAGTTCACAAGACTCCTGGCAGGAACGGTTATTTGTGCCCTCAGATGAAACTATTTAATTGATATATTTAAAATTTTCAAAAGGAAACAATTATGCAAGTTTGCAGGAAAGGGTTTACATACCATTTAAGGTCTTTCGGGAGTCTTTATCATGCTTTATGTAAAATATGGGAGGAATCTCTCATTAGGAAAATATCAATACCGTAAATATAGGTTCTCATGCTGTACCATGTATTTCTAGAATGGTTGTTGGCACTGTGGGGATCATAACCCATCTAAAATCAGGGTAGGCAACCCCAACACTCCAGCTATGGTTAAACTTCAACTCCTATCATGCCTGAGCCTTGCAATCATGGGGCTTGTACTTCAACAGCTGGAGTGCCATCCCTGACCTAAACAGAGAATTCTAATTGAAGGGTCCCTGTATTTGCCTTCAGTGAAAACCATGCTTCTTCACATATGTTTGCCTGAGGGAGACTCAGAAACAGTACAGAATGTTCATGATGGCATTGATTGACTAACCTACATGCTTTTTACCCTGGAGGTCCTGTTATTGTAATACAGCCCCTAATGCAAGCCGATGAACAACTTTCTACTAAAACAGATTACTGAGCACATTCTGAAAATGATAGCGGCCTGGCTGCCGTATATCAATACTTTTTAATTACTGACCCAGAGCAAGAACACAAGACAACTCCAGATCAGATCTGCATATTTGTTCAATGTCACGCTACTAAAGACAATCAGCACAGCTGGGCATGGAGCATGATCACAAACCCATTTTTATGAACAGAAGTCATCTTCAAAACCCTTAAATATGTAAAACAGAAAACTAGATAAAGCACAAAATAAAAAATTGTGGAAACACTTTGCTTAACTAGCCTTTCGATTTCCTACAACCACAGAAGAGGTTGGGAACATGGTAAACAAAAGGCTTAGTTTACAAAGCTTTCACACAAAAGGATAAAAAAAACAAACCTTAAATTTTAGCCAAGCGACTTCTTTTCAAATCTCATTGGACTCTTACTGAAAAGAACTATGAACATTATAATCCAAATCCTGGTGTGAGCAGAGTAACCATTCCAAACAAAGTTACCATGAATTGTCTTAAGACAGGAGTACACTTACTGTTAGGTTGTCTCTAAGTAGCTGCATGATAAGAGTGCTATCTTTGTAGGAGTCTTCATTGAGGGTGTCTAGTTCTGCGATGGCTTCATCAAATGCCTACGGGAAAAAAAAAAGTCACATTTTAGTTCCAAGGCAAAATATTGCAAACTATAAAGAGAACTAGAAAACAAATAATGGGTGCTGGAAAAAAGGAAGTTTAAAATAAGAATTAATCTGTATTAGTCTTTTCCCTCCCAAGTTCAGGGCAAGTTGTCGAGCGATCCTCTCCTCCACTAGTCAATTTTGTTACAGGTATCCCAAAAACCCAATATAAAAAAACAGTACTGCAAGAGGCGCACTTTCAATTACAAACCTACCTATATACTCATCAGAATCATAATTTGCCAGGAAACACCACACCAACATTTCTAAAAGGTCTATACAGGCATGTAATACAGGCTTACAATCATTGGTTCTCCATGAAAATGGCAACAGTGACAGTCCGGTGCTTTTCCTCTAGTTCTTTCAGTGCTCCCAAGCTCCATGGAAGCACAGGTAGAGGGGATTATAGTTTTAATTTACTTTGCAATTGTTTACTTTGTATTTAAGAAACTGGAGTTGCACAATGCAGATTTTAGTGTTTCGAAATCCATGACCAGTTCACTGGAGGAGAGATGGAAAGTTCCAGGTGAACTGAAGTTGTAATCCCAACTATCTGTGCTGGTGTGGAGCTCGGAGTGATCAAAATGCTTGGAGGAGGAACAGTAAGGGAATGTTATTCCTCCTGGAGATTACTTGGGGAGATACGATCAGGAGGATGTAATTGTTCATAAACCTTTAGAATGCAAGTCTGATTCCAGCGAGTGCTGAATCTGGTGGGAGTGCAATTGAAATAGCAGCTGCCTGGCTACTATTTCTGTACTTTGTGACCCAGGAATGGATGGATGAGCTATGGCTGATCATCAATGTACAATTGTGTAAATAATTGTGAGCCATATTTTCTGACAGCCAAGACCCTGTAGAATAAAATGGTGGCAGTTTAACATTTTTTATGTTGCACGACATTAGCGCAACATATCATCAAACCCCAAAATGTAGTGAAAAATGCACTTAAATGCCCCAAAAACACAAATACCTATTTTTTTTTAAATATAAAAGATGAGGTTACAACGAGTAAATAGATACCCAAAATGCCCAGGTTAAGAATTGTGTGCGTCCATGAAACTGCAACAAAATTCAGTACCCCATGAAGTCCATAGACGCTTTAAAAGCCCCTACAGGTCATCAGTTTAGAGATAGACAAATATTGGCCTTAGAATTATTGCTCTCTCAGGCATGCGCAGCGATACCAAATATGTGTAGCACGATCGTCGTTTTCATACGTAGGCGCACCCGATGCGTGTTTAGATGAAGACGCACGTGCTCGCGGGGGACTTGAACATTTTTAAACTTTAATTGAAATCACATAGGGGGAGGCTTACAAGCCCCCAACGTGATAGCATAGTGGTCCTCTTTAAGGTGATGCTGGGGGTCCAAAAGACCCCTAGTGTCACCTTTACACCAGAAATAAGCTATTGAAGTGCAGATCGCACTTCAATAGCCTGTAGATGGGCTTCAGGAGCCCAGCAATGACAGCTCTGGGACAGGAAGTGATGTAATCCGCATCGCTCCCAGTCCCATAGTACGGTGAGGGGAATCGACAAACAGACTTTCGTCCATCTCCTCCCCTGACACCAGAGAAGCCGATCAAGGGCCCGTAGGAGGGGCGACGAAACCCGAGAAACATGGCAGGGGGGCGGCCCGTTTACCAGCCCAGAGAAGCGATTGGGCGACAGCTGAGTCACCTGATCACTTCTATTGTAAAGCAGACAGTTGGCTTTACAATTGTAAACAAAGTCCCGATGTCTTTAGCTGCCGGGAGTCTGTTTAAACGGTGCCACTGACATACTATGGACGTCACTGGTCATTAAGGGGTTAAAGACAGGCGGATATTTAGGCAGTCCTCTGTGTGAAGGGGTGTCACTAATGCCACGCATTTCCATCCTGGACTCAGCCGGAGCGATTAATATTTGACACAACTTGCCAGTCACCACGCAGGCGACAAACTTAATAGGAGAGCAAAACCGACAAACTTGTAAAAATCTTCTCGTGGGGTTATTATCTAGAATGAAAAATCCTTGCAGGTTAATACTTACAGTCTTTGCCAGTGAACAGGCCTTTTCTGGGCTATTAAGAATTTCATAATAGAATACAGAAAAATTTAGAGCTAAGCCCAAGCGGATGGGGTGGGTTGGCTGCATTTTCTGCTTGCTGATGTCAAATGCTTCTTGGTAAGCTGCTTGTGAGTCGTCTATTGTTTCTGATAAAGCAAAAAAGACAAACAGTTAAGCGCTACAGAGCAAAAATGTCACTTTGTACTTGATATAGATGAGTTTGGAAAGGGTCACTGGTGCTCCTCCAGACAAAGATATGTCAGAGGGAAACTTACATTACTCTGAAAAAACGCAACTTTTAAGAAACCTTATAAAGCTAAAACATATTGACTCCATGAAACTCAAACCGTTGGTCTAGCAGTGACTCCTGAAGAGCTACAGAAGCCCCAAGACCAGCCAGGCAAATCTGCATGCAAATGTCAGCTTCTATATTCCTACAATAACAGGTTTACCTTTAGGGCAACAATGAATACAGTAAATTCTGCACCATTTACATAAAGTATTTTACTAAAAAAACTTCCATCTTTTCTTCAGGAACCCGCCAAAACGATTTTTTCTTAAAATGCATTTAAACTTTACCAGATCCCACTTGTATGAAATTATCTACTTGCCAAATCAATGCTGAGAAGCCCTTCCCCCGACTATTGCCCTTCATCATTAGCTATAAGTGAAAACAAGAGACTTAAGGTCTCTAGTTAGCTGAATTATAGAAAAGAAAAATACTCACGGGCTCTATCAGCATCCTTCGCCACCTCTGAAAGGTATCGGTAATAGTCCCCCTTCATTTTTAGGTAAAATACTTGGCACTCTGGTTGCGAGGCTTTAGGAATTAAAAACTCCTTAAGCAGGGTCTGGAATAAGAAAAAACAAAAACTAAATATAAATTTTAAAGTGAATGTAATATGGACAAAGCGATATAAATAATAAGCACACACACACCACAATTTACCATGCAAATCATGAAACCTAGTAACTTGTAGGGATCTTCCAAATTATTGCTAGTGCCTCATCTAACCCAGTTCCAAAGTACGGTATATCAGATCCCCCTCAGTCTACATGAATGTCAAACATGTACAACCCTAAAATAAACACTCTAAGGACCTATAACCTAAGATCACGGCATATCAAAGACTAGAATTTTAACAGTTGGTCTGACTGGCATCCTCTGGTTATCTCTTTCAGAGTTGTCTGTGTCTGTTCCAAGCATACCAATTATGAAGGAATTCTGGAGGCTGCCATTGCTGAACTCTGCTTATGAAAAAGATTATGTTGCCTGGCTGTCATATTCATGCATTTCCTTTACACTTTTTCCAGGTTACTTAAAAAAAAAAAAAACCAAATAGAAGGAATTATGACACTTGTCTGACACTGATCACAGCATACTTGTTCTGGGTCTCGCTCAAAGTATTGAAGCTGGAAACCGCTAGGCAACAGACCAGATTACAATATGACAGGTGCACTTTAATTGTACTAACAAGTACAATGCTACACAACCAGAAAATAATCGGGGGCGAAAGCATCGATTAGGGTTTAAATAGGAACAAAATCAGGACAGGCACACAGATGTTGCTTTAATAAAATGCAGGTCAAAGGACCTCCTCCCTCCCCAGCAACAGGGCGTACTACACATGCCTTTTGTAGTTTCTTTGGGCGTACATAACATGCCTAAAGTCGACAACAGGTTAAAAACAGTACACAGCCGTTCAGGTGTTTTACAGTATTACTGCAACAGTAAAGATGTGAATGGGTTCGAGAGGGATACAAAGAAAGAACATTTAGTGGTGTTCCTAACCCCGCTGGCAGACACCATTGAATAGGTAAGTTCAGCATAAGTCAAAACAACGAGGAAGTGGTATTGCTGTAGGGGGGACTCCACTGAGTCCACTACACCAGAAGGATATTGCCTCACACACACTTATGCAGGAAACCTCTGGGGACTGTCCTGGGAGCCCCCCGTCATAAGTACCTCCTCAGGTCCCGACCCTGTATGCCATACTCCATGCCGAGGGTGGGCCCCTGCTTACCAGCACGTAGGCCTAGCTAAAAGTAACAAATGTTACGATGTCCTGCTTGGCTGGAGGAAACACAAAATAACAGATGCAAGGCATGTGATCTTTTTTTTATTAGGGGTGGGTGATGCGTTTAACTGTTTCGGTGGGAGGAGCCTATCTGATGCTGTCCTGGAAGGTGACTAAAGAACATTTATACACACAAAACAGTCGCCTGCTTGGCTGTCGTTGGTTTCAACACTTCAAGAAAAAGTAGAGCCTATAGTCAGAAGTCCTGAATTTTGAAGATACTCTGTAGTACAGGTTTACTTTAAACATGGAGTCATGCATCTGTGGAATCTTTGAGGAGAGAGAGAGATCAACATCCCACCCCCTCTTCCAGTCACAGAACTCTTGGGTTCCTGTAGTGAGGATGGGTGGGAAGGTGACTAGAGCACTACACTTCTCCTGTCACATCACTCCCCACAGCGCTGGGATGCAGGAGCCGGCCTTCCGCTGCATTATTGTTTATCCGATTAACCGATTAATCGAACTTAATAATCGGCTAACTAATCGATTTTGAAAATAATCGTTAGCTGCAGCTCTAATTCAGAGATATTTATACTTTGCAGCAACCCTCCACATATAACATGCAGTATTTCAGTGACCAATCCACAATGCGGTGGTGTGTGAATTATTCTTTCCCCAGAGTTTGGCTTTAACCTTTTTTTTTTAAAACACAACTGCACAAATAGAACATTTAGCCCCCAATCACACCAGAGTGTTTTGTCGCATGTCTTGTTGAGCTACAATGGTATTCTCAATAGAACCTGTTCACACCGGAGACGGGGAGGTACGGGTTTAAGATTCATGTTTTTAGCATGAGTAACTCCAGCCCAAGTTTATACATCTTGAATATCCCAACTGATAACCAGATTAAATAGCATTGTGACAGGGGCATACAAAAGTAATTTCTGTTGACTCTAAAGACAGATTCTGAGGGTAATGTATTAAAAATGGAGCAGTCAAAACCTGGAGCTGCTGTGCATGGCAACCAGTCAGCTTCTCGCTTCCGTTCACTTAAAGGGTTATTAAACCCTCCAGTGTTTTTTTCATATATCTACTGCTAGCAAGCAGTAGATATATGCAAAAACTTTAAAATAAAAACCCAAAAAAACACAACCCATTTGAAACCCGGTTAAAAAAAAAAAAAAAGTTCAGTTCAGATTTTCAGCCGGGAGACGAGGAGAGACACAAGGTAAGTCTATGGACGCGTGCACTCGCATGCAGACATCGTGGGACAGGAAGTGCCAGCAAGCACAGAGGAGTCAGCGGCGCTGATCAGAGACCTGCAGCAGCGCTGGAGAGAAGGCTGAAAAGGACAGGAAAGATCGGATTAAGAGACATCATTTAAGGTAAGTGCTGAACTAACATTGGGGGGAGGGAAACATTTTCTTTTAGACTTTGTCACTTTAAGATTTGAAAATGAAAAAGCGGATTGGTTGCCATGCAAAGCTGCTCCAGTGTTGATAAATTCCCTTCTTTGTTTTGTATAAACTGCCACAATACCCTATAAAAAAGGGAGTGTGAAGGGTATGATGGCTGGCAGTATGTGCAGGAGGGAAAGGAACACAAAGCAGTAAAAGAAGAATTTGTGTATTATATAGGATAGTATTTTGAGCCAGAGGAAAAAAAAGTTCAACTTGTTAGTAACCTACATGGCCAAATTTAGATGCAACTGTAAATGCTGGGATAGGATGTGTGCCGCTGAATTCTTTGAAAAGATTGAATTAATAGTGGTTGAGAACATTGCCTTGTAAGGTAATACAATGGATTCTTAAAAGTGCATCTGAACCCAAAAACACAAATGTAATATTGCAGGTTACCATTCCTTAGATGCAGTGGCTGCAATGGTTTGCTTTTTTGCCCCCCCCTTATTTTCCCCTCGTAATCCTGCAAACAATTCCTGTTTCATGTCCACGCATTTTTCATCCACTGTTCCTATAGGGGTAGCGACAGGCGTCACTCAGGCTGGACAAACATGTCCGTCTCTGTTCATCTGTAATAGGATCCGTGTCAACATGCTTCCGTTTGGAGGGTTCAGGTGGGTTTTGCATACCCATCAAATAGAGTCTATGGGAATGCAAACCTGCTTGAAGGTCATCAAATGCTCCCGTCAATGATTAGTAATGTCTCAAACTGATGCAATGGACATGGGCCCCTATATGGTGAATTAAAGGACTAGTAGCTTACGCAATAGAGAACTTCCTTTTTGCTTCATTTAAAGCACAGAGAAGTGACACCAAATTTCTAGCAAGATCAAAAAGGTATTTTCTGTACTCGCTGAAAAAAAGTTAAACTGAAAAGTGGAAAATGTTGTAGCCACCTCATCTAAGAACTGGTAAGTAGCTCTAGTACCTAAGGCCCCGTTCCCACTGAGCGATATGCAAATCGCGTGATTTGCATATTGCGCGACATCGCGAGATTTGCCGTGCGATGTCGCGTTCAAGCTTGCATTGAGCGGCTAAATCCGCTCCAAAAAGGGTCCTGCTGTAGCGACACGACAGCAGGACCCTTTGCCCCATTGGATTGCATTGGAGCGCGATATCAAGCGGTAATTTGCCGCGATATCGCGGGAAAAAAAAAATCGCTCAATGTGAACGGGGTCTAAGGTGAAACCATGGTTTTGTTTTGGCCAGTAAACAGTTATTTTTGCCACCAGGACAAATTTTTAAAAGGAGAATTGACATCCATGGAGCCGAGTGCTCTTCACTCAATCTGAGCCGACCTGTGACAATGAGACTGTCACAGGTCGGCTCTATAGATCGGGAAGTGACAGAACACATACCGGCACTCGCTCACTTCTCGATCCTGTCACTGCAGAGAGCCGTGACAGGGGAGTGACTGGATTCTCCCCTCCTGTCTGATACTCCAGCGCTGGCTGAACAGATGGGGAGGGTACAGCTGGCTCTGCCTCTAGATAGGCAGAGCCAGCTGTCACTCATGCAGCTGGGCGGATCCAGACAATTGTCGGGATCCGTTTCAGCTGCGGCGTCTCAGTATACGGCGAGCTGTAGCTCGCCGTATACCGAGCTTTGGGTAGCGGGAGGAAGCTAGTTTATGCCCCGATGCTGGCGACGTACACTGTACGTCGTCAGTCACGAAGGGGTTAAGCTCAACTGATAGAAATCTGCCTCAAATTCTTGCAGCACGGCCCCTTCACACCAGAACATGGCACACTGCAACATGCAAAACTGAAAAAGAATGCGCTAGATCCAGATTGAGAATCCCATCTCAAACTTTACAATGTCGGTGAAAAATACTTACACCTTCATCCCATGTGGGCCCTATGACATGTATTGGGAAAAAGAATTACCCAAGTCAGTTGTGCACCAAACTGTTTAAATGGACTGCCGGTGGACTCCGAGGGGATAGCCCATACCCAAGAAAAGGACTATTCTTACTATTAGAGTCCCCACCATTCATATTCTAGAATAGAATTCTTGATGAAACACTCTTCCCTCCCTTATGTTTCCAATGTCGCCATTGGCACCACAACAATGTCAGGCCATGCCGCTGTCCATTTGACCGTCACTCTCGATGCAGGCTCCAGACCCCATTAGTCGCAGCGGCTCAATGACTCCTTACAGGAAGCTGCACTGGAGGTTTCTCTACACAATGAACTGGAACAGTTCTTTGTTGATAATGGTATCCCAGGCCAGAATCCCTTGACCCTTTGGGAAACACACAAATGCGTTATGCGAGGGCTATTACAAAAGGGTCATGGCTTAAACGACAAAGCGCCAAGCAGGTATAGGAGTTGTATGCCAGCTCTGAGGGCACACCTACTCAGTCAGTTTTCCCTTCAAACAGAATACATCCCATATAAAAAAAGTATCTAGGAGTGTATATTCCAGCAGACCTTAAAGGACAACATTGGGCTTAATTTCCTCCCTCTACACAAAAGAATTCTGATAGACTTAAATCCCGTAACCGCTCAAACTTTACTTGGTTTGGGCGCAACAGTATTTTAAAATTAATACCCTTCCCAGATTGCAGTACTTGTTCCAGACACTACCTGCGACTGTCCCTTTGACTTTCCTGAAACTGATGCCTGCTACCTTATCTTTTCTTTGGGCTAAGAACCAGGATTAAACATGGAATCCTTACCGAGCGAAACAATTGGGTGATATAGGGTTTCCAGACCCACATGTGTATTATAGGGCAGCACATGTAGCGAGGACGGTGGATTGGTGTTGCAACACTGACCGCAATTATGCGTGAGGTTAGAACAGGATACATGCAACCTCCCCATCAGCGGAATTCCTTGGATAATGCCTAAATTTCCCATATGGTCTTGGCTCAATCCACATATTCAGGCAACAATAAGAGTGGTAGAAGTAGCCCTTTCATCCTCAGATCTTTCCCCATTCCTTATCACCCTTGATGCCTGTTCTTGGCAATCCACACTTCCCTCCTGGTATGCAGGGCTCACGCTTCAGGGCCTTACTGGAATCTAGAAAAGTACGTGCCATTCATTTTATGGACGACCTCCGATGGCGCTCTCTAGATCAGATCCAGACGATGGTGGAACCCTCTATGGATTCTTGGGGAGCTATGCAAATTTCTCACTTTCTTAGATTCATTCAAGGGAAGGCTTCAGCTACGAGCCCCTCACGCCCTTCGAGAAAATATGTATTGGAAGGTCCAGTCAGACACATCCTTTCCATGGCTGTCAAGTGCCTCGTGGACTCACATCTCTCCCCACGGTTCATACAATAGGAAAGGGACCTGGGTGTGGTATTTAGCCCCCAAGCCATTGAACGTATACTATATTTTGCACATAAATCCTCTATTGCCAGCAGATTTCAAGAAGCAGGGTATAAATTGCTCACTAGATGGTATAGAGCTCCGACTCTCCTGCACAAAAAGTTGCCATCAACATCAAACAGGTGTTGGCGCTGTGCTGAATGCCCAGGTACTATTCATATATAGTGGGAGTGCCCCCCCAATAATTGCTTTCTGGCGGCAGGTGACTGACCTCATTCGCAAGATCACTGACACTGGACCCCGGGGCCTGCCTTTCCTCCCAATCGATTAAATCATACAAGAAATTGTTGGTGATCCACCTCGTGTATGCAGCTAGAGCATGTGTACCAGCTCGCTGGAAGCTATCCCTACCACCAACGGTGGCCATGTGGGTGGAGGAGACTCGCCTAATAGATTTGACATATTCCCTACATGATCGCTGCCAATTTGTGGCTACTTGGTCCCCATGTGTGTTTGTCGTAATTTCAAAGATATTGGTAATGACAATATACAAACAGATTGTTCTAGATAATTGCAGACTTATTCTTTGCATGCCCTATTTTTCTTTTCTTCCCCAATCTTCACAGTGGCCATTTTTTACTAAGGGCAGATTAATACATCTCCCTTTACTTCCTGGAACTCTAGCCCGTGACCATCTCGGGGGATAAAAATGCCTTTCCAGAGATCTCATGAGATTAATGAGGTTCACCAGCAATGCTCTGTGATGTAACCTTCCCAGGATGCATATGTGTGGCCAGAGCTAAATCATCTGTGCCTCATTCAAACACCAGGAAGTGGAAAAACTATTCTAAGTAAAAGAAACTGATGTTTAACTAAATGAATACAAGATCATATATCAGCATGCAGAGGTGAGTTTTAGTGGAAGGGGTCAAAGACAGCCGCCTAAGGGAGGGGTATGGGGAAGAGTTCACCTCAATTAGACCAGGCTTTGGATTAGTAAGATGATTCTCATCCACTATTTAAGACTCATGTCAAGCGGGCGTAGTTTGTGTTTTTGGTGAAATCTAAAACTTGTCTTGCTTTTTGTTGATTCTTTTTCCTAGTCATAATGTGAAGGCTTTACATACAGTGAAGCTGCGATGCTGACCTTGAAAAGCAGTTCATGTAACTAATCGATTTTGAAAATAATCGTTAGCTGCAGCTCTAATGTCTTGTCAGTAAGACTGCTGTATTTTAAGCTCTGACAATTCAGGAGTGGCAGAGGCTCTCAAGTAACTAACTACCCCGGCATACCCTTCCCCAGGGTATCAAGCTGTTGCCTTTAAGGAATTTCTTGAAGCAAAGACCTTCAACCCCTTTCACAAAATACAGGAAAAACCATAAGCACGCTGACATGAAATTTTACATTCAAAATGGTTCCCCTTTTACTTACAATTACCATTTTTCACTTTGAGTGTGGCACTGGAGATGTGTCCTTGGCCTCACATACATCCTGGGAAGGTTACAACACCAGTGCCTTCCAGGGAAATCTTTTCAGCGAACTACAAAATCTCATGGGATCTCAGAGAGGGGGTGGGGCAGATTATGTGCACCATCACATATTCCAGGAGGTAGACCCAGAGTTCTGGGAAGGGAGATGGATTAATCTCCCCTCAGTAAAAAGGGATTCAAAAAATAGATTAATATTGGGAGGAAAATAAAAATATGGTATACAAAGAATAAAAAGCCGGCAATTATCTAGAAGTATGTTTGCCGACAGCCATCGCTAAACACTTCTAAATAGGTGCCTTTGCCTTTATTTGTAAGATAAGGGGGAAGTTACTCAAACTTTCTGCAACCACTGATTGTGTGTGGGAGACTCCCTCTACATGAACAGATTCAGATGCTCAATACAGGCGGAGAAGAGTCTGCACTGCTGAGACTGTAAAGCATCCCAGGCAGTAGCCAGAAATCCTCCTGACATCAGGGCCAGAAGGGAGTAGTGTAGCCTGTCTGGTACAGAAAGTCTAAGACACTCACAGCCATGTCAGAGGTTAAAGTCCTGGGAGAAAAAAAAAGTCAATCCTTCTGTCAGAATTACATGTTCGGATTGCTGCTAGAGAAAGCTGTATTCTGCTGCGGAGACAACCTGATTAGACTTTTGCTGCAAGCGTAAAATAAAGGTGGTGTTAACCTTGCGATTAACCTTTTGTCAGCAACAGCACTGTACTTTCTCCTATGACATTACTGAGCGTGTCAGGCTTCCTGTTCCAGACAGCCAGCACCACTCCTTCTGACCCGATGTCACCAGGGTTCCTGGCTAGGTGTAGTACAGGGTGGGAGGTATTCCAGGGACTGCAGAAGAACACAGCTCTATAGCAGTTATCCAAAAGGGAGTACAAAATGCACACCAACACAGGAAAACCATGTCCATCGTGAGTAGGTCATACTTTTTAACAAGCCGGAATGCAAAAATAATCTGACATACACTGAATTGAAGGTACAACTGAACGTCACTAAATGAAGACGTGACAGTTTGTCAAAAGCGTACGGATATGCAGAAACATACTCTGACAAGCAACCAGCTACAAAAAACAGTGTTCCTCAAGCTGCATCATCCACAAGTTTCATGATCAGCAGGAAGAAAAAAGTCTGGGTGTGCATTTATAACCTATGTTATGCTCAGTACATCAAACCATTAAAAAAAGTGATGTCAACCTTGATAATGTAAGTGGTGTAGATATACAAACGCTACACTTATACTAGCAAATCAAATAAGCTAAAGTGTTCTGAAGAGCTAGACTGATCTATCAAAGAAATGAAGTAAAGCTGTTCGATATAGCAATGCAGGCAACTAGAGGTCTAGGACAGGAAACACACCCACTTTCACGTCTGTAGTACTCTGCTGCAACGTTTGCTGACATAGTACATCCGCAGCATGCTCGTTACTGCAGTGCCACAGACAGCAGGATTTATACAGCTTCATAGATTATTGATCCAGCAAGACCACATGGCACCACTCCTGCACTGCTCACATCAAGGCAGCACAATGCAGCATTGTACAGAATAGCAGTAACAAAATATATACATCATGGATTGAACAAAAACCCAGCACAAGCTTTTTATATGCTAAATGGCACAATGCATCACCAATTCAAGGATCTCACTAAACATAAAATCCTGACATATTACCCATTTCTTTTCATCAAGCTATGCAAAACTGAAGGAGGGTAATTGAAGGATATGTTGAGCATTAGGGTAGCAGCTATGAGAGATCCTGAAAGCTCAGCTATGATGTTTTATGAGAAAGTGATGTGTGGCAATACAGAGTACTGGCAGTACTAGTTATTGGCACACCAAAAGGCATTGCCTTGCAAAAAAAAAAAAGTGAAACACGTTTCTGAATTTGCTGCGTGAGCTACTTTTTCTTTTCATGTTTGGCACACGTATAGCACCCGCTGAAATTAATGTGGACGCCACAACGTGTGTTCCCACTATGCAATGGTGTGAATGGGGCCTTAAGGTTCCCTTTAGTTGTCAATGGAGCATACATACATAAATTCTGGTTACGAATTAGAAAGACTGGCTCCTAAATTCCATATTAATTTATCCAGTATAGTAATCTATGACAGGAAACGTATTACTGGCAGATCACCAGGTGAAAATATAAGTAAAACTAAAATGTAATAAACCAATTATATCCAAGGATGGGCAATCTTCAATACATTTGACCCCTTTAGGACCAAAGAGCAGAGCTGCCCCTTCGAAGCTAATGACCTGCAGTTTAGAGTCGATGTGTGACAATTTCAATGCTCAACCGCTTCAAGCTCGCTCCCATGATGGACTACAATCTCAAGAATTAGTAAACTAAACATGAGATTGTAGTCCATCACAGGAGTGAGCTCGTACAGCCGGCGGATCGCTTGTATGTTAACGGGCATCGCTGTCGGTTTTTAATTATGTGTCTTTCCCGCTCGAGTGCACGGGACTAATGGGACGTGTATACACGCCCAGGTAGCTAAGGAAGCCAAGTGGCGTGTAAGGACTTTACGGCCTTGCTTCCCGATTGGCGTATATTGACGTGCCGCATGGCTTCCCAATTAGCCGGGACGCAGTCTCCATGCTCTCTCGTCACCAGTAGACAAGGAAGCATGGAGCCAGCTTTCTAGCCAATCAGGAGGGTGGGTGGTGGGAAATGACTCACCACCTGGCTTCCTGATACCAGAAGTTCCAGTATCAGAATAGGCATCGGGAGCATTTGGGCAAGGGCAAGTACTCGTCCATATACTCAGTATCAGCATCCCTAGTCAGCACAAATACAGAGATGATTTGAGCATCGACAGCTAATACACAAAAAGGTTACATCAAATTATTAATAGTTAAAGGTACTTGAATGCATATTTAAAATTTAACTCCAGAGTTGTCACTTAAATAAAGCAGTAAGTGTGACTTTCATCTGTCAATTGTGGTGCTTCACTGACATTTCAAAACACATGCCCCTAGAAGATTCCCCTGCAGTGAATATGCTCCCTACTCAATTATTTTGCCAACTGAAGTCCCTTCACTCCATAATAAAATGCCATAAACTATGTCCTCAAGACTAAGGCTGGGTTCACACGTAGGCGTATCGAATATGCACATGTGTAGTGCATTTCGCGCCGCGCATTCCCGAGGGCTACATGGATACGAGCGGGAAATACTCCCCAAAGAAGCTCCTGTACTTCTTTGGGCGTAGGCCGTTCTGCGCGCTGTAAAACGCCCAGGTGGGAACCATGCCCTTAGGCAATCATTGGTTTTCACATGTTGAGCGTTTTACAGAGCGTAGGAACGCGCTGTAAAACGCTCGTGTGTACCAGGCCTTAAATAATTAGTTTGACAAACCTATGAAAAACCGGGACACATTATAAGAGCCCAAGTTTGGCCAGTACAAATTTACTACGAATTAATTAACTCACACAAACTAGAAAAAAAAATTTCATTATCCTTGGTCCATATAGAAACGGCACTAGATTTTCAGGTACCCCTAGTGTGCAGCTCCCACAGTTCCCATCAGGTGTGCAATATTTGTAACAAGACATCAGTTCGGCTAGAGATAATGACCAAATGAACAAACCAAAGACATTTAAATCTTCAAAACACAGGAGCAATATATGAAAGTTAATAAAATTGCTCCCACTATAAGAAGAAATTAGCAGTCCTTTAAATGCAGAAAATGACATTTTTAGGGCTTCTGAATTTCATTCACACAATCCATCACTTGACATAGGGACTGACCATACTCCTTAGACCCCAGTAAAAAACAACAAATAACTTCACTACAATAACCACGTTTGTTTGTGAAGCTTGTCAATGCCGATAACTAACTTACCAGAACAGCTGCACAAACATTCTTGAGCTCACTCTCGATTTTCTCCCGGTATTCTTTAATCAGCTGCGCCTTCTTTTCCGATTCACCCGACTTCTGCTCGATGCTGGAAATGACCCTCCAAGAGGACCTTCTTGCTCCCACCACATTCTTGTAAGCAACAGAAAGAAGGTTCCTTTCTTCATTGGACAGCTCCTCTCCGCATTCCGTTACAGCCTTCATGTTGGCTGCCATATCATCGTATCGCTCTGCTTGCTCAGCCAGCTTGGCCTTCTGGATCAGGTCGGTTCTTTCTGACATGGCTTCTGTGGGATTTGGTACACAGGAGGAGAAAAATCTGGGAAATCAAAGATGTGAAGGGCTCGACTGAGGAGTTGTAGCTGGACGTGTAACACAGGCAGGCAGCCAAACCTGTAAGAAGAGAGTAAACTTCATAAGACCATGCAAGGAAAAA
>NW_017306693.1:628885-633981 GCF_000935625.1 Nanorana parkeri | reverse complement strand
TGTAAAAAAAAAAAAAAATAAAAAAAACCAAAGAAGGAAAAAAAAAAAAAAAAAAAAAGGGACGACAGCACCTATTTCTAAATTTAAAATAAACCCCATTTTCTTCAAATACATGCTAAGTTAAAAAACAAAGCCATCAGTGTTACTGGAATGTATCTTAAAGCATAGAGTACCAAGTCACACCATACCCCATTAAACAAAAAAAAAAAAGCACAAAAACATACATGCCAGTTCAAAATACATAAAGCCAAGGAACAACTAAATGAGAAGGATGTCTAGTAATTAAAGTTACCTTACAGCATTATAGTGCCCAAGCAAGTCATGCCACAATAAAAGATAAAATCCTCCAAAAGAAGAGAATATCTGCCCGCAAAATGAGTCAGGCACAGGAGGAGCGCAGAAATTAGAATCAAACTAGAGGGAGCAGGAATGAATCAAGCTGCCCTGCCTTTTGTCTCCAGGCTCCCTGAATCATCCCCGCCCTGCCTGCCTCTCCCTCCATTACTCTCCCACCCCTCAGGGGAGCCAAGCTTCCCAAGCCCAGCAACACGCTACCAGCTTCACAGGAACATGCAAAGCCGACTGTGTGAAACACACACAGTTGCAAAGGCCAATGCTGCAATCCTTATGCCAATCGGGCATCCTAATGTAGCTTGCAGATTCGGTTAACAAAATATCAGTTAAAAAAAAAAAAAAGCACCTTAAACAAACTGGTTAACAAATGATTATTTTGGATCATGGCACAAATGACTATGAAATGTAGATATTAGGAAAGAATGGAGTTTTTCTTTGCACAGAAAGAATATTGTAACTGGTCATGTCAATTTCCTCACCAGATTGTGGGATGTGAATTATACAGCTTTACCTTTAGATCTGTGATTCACAACCCCAACCCTCCATTTACATCCCACAATCAACATTTACATTACACAATCAACATTTCCATTTACATCCCACAATCAACATTTACATTACACAGCTTACAAGCTAATAGTAAAACGTTAGACAGGCTGTGGACACCATGAAATCCCCAAGAAACTACAAACCCCAACATGCCATGGGCTTGACTTAAGGAATACAGGTTTAAGATAAAACAAAAAAAAGGGGTTTCAACCACATCTTCATTCATTTATTTTTACATGAAAGGTGAAAAATAAGGTGCACTGGTTACCGGGATGATTTCAGCCCTCCAACATTAATCATATTTCCATACAAAGCCCCAACACAGAGCAAGGCTGGTAAAGTGAATGTAAAGTAATTTTTTTTTTCATTTTTCGATAGAGTAGGATGGAAATACAGAACTCATCTGGGTATTAAAGTGGAACCTCAAGCAATTGGAAATGGGCGACCAGAGACTTTTTATTGCACAAGAGACATACTATAAGGGGGATTTATCAAATTTGGAGCAGTTGAACATGATAACCAATCAGCTTCTCTCTTTCAAATCTTAATTGAACAAAGTGGAGAGAAGCTGAACAGTTACTATGGGCAACTGCTCCAATTTTGATAAATTCCCCCTATGTCTTTTCTACAACAGATTCTTACCTGCCTGTCTGCAATCTTCCACATGATGCACACTGAGCTGCACATGTGCAGGGATGCATGCATGGCAGTTACATCACCCTAGCAAGACCAATCAAGATGGCGGAAGGCCACTGAACCCAGAAAAAGAGCAGGTGAAAATGTCAGCGCTTGCAAGGGAGATTCTGCACATGGCCTCACAGGTAGGGAAGCAGTGTCATTGCTCAGAGATTTCCATTCACTTCCTGTCCTTGACACCCAATAGAGTGCTTGTTCCCTCTGGGGTTTTCGCTTCACTTCCTGTTCTTGAGACCCAACAGAGTGCTGCTCTCTACCCCCACCCGGGGATTTCCTTTCACTTCCTGTCCTGGAGACGCAACAGGAAATCTCTTTAAGTAAATTCATTCTGACAGGAACATCCAACCCAAACCAGAGGATTTTCCATCACTTCCTATTCTGGTGACTATAAAGTATCAGGAATTCCCAATCACAGCAACAGTCACTAGGAAAAAGGGCAGAATTTTCCCAATACAGAAGGTAAAACCTGACAGGGAAGCCAAACTAGCCCTAGTCTACACCCCCAACACCCCAATTTTTATTATTCTCCATATAATCCACTACCATGACCACATTGCGATCTTCGGTGCACTACAAACCAAAAAAGGTGCCCATACACTCATATTTTCGTTCAGGAAATCTTTCACGAATGGTCTATCCAACAGTGGATG
This sequence comes from Nanorana parkeri, assembly GCF_000935625.1. Lineage (NCBI taxonomy): Eukaryota > Metazoa > Chordata > Amphibia > Anura > Dicroglossidae > Nanorana > Nanorana parkeri. The sequence continues at coordinate 631,732 of NW_017306693.1, read as the reverse complement.
GGACACCAACAATTTACTGTAATCTCACTTGAATTTTCTAGAAGGGTGAGGCTGGAAAACTGTTTAGAATTGAATGATAAATCTATGGATAAGTGGCATTTTCATCCCCCCCAAAAAATTGCAGCAAGAACACTGCACATGCGCAGAAGAAAATCCATTCTGTTGATCGTCGAAATTCAGTGAGTTGGTATTGCTAACGAATGATTATCGAAATAAACATTGGTCTGTGCATGACGGGGTATTCAAGCTAGAACCCAATGACTGTTCTAGCCAGCAACAAAAATTTCCAATCGAAAATCTATAGGTGTATGGCCAGCTTTACTCTTCCTATGGCTCCTTGTACCAGAGCTGCATTAGCCCAAATACTTATCTAGTTGCACTCCTTACAGCCAATGACCACCAATTACTGGGTGCTGGAGAGAAATTACAGACTGTGCTGTCAGACTGCAGAGCCTATATGTAGAGGACGAAGGTATATATAAAAATATCACCTGCACACCATCAACAGTAAAACACCATCAATGTGCACACAGTTTATTTGCCACTACCAAACAGAGAAATGTTGCCAAAGACCCCTTCCTCACTACCAGTCCAACAGGAAGTGACAGCAAGAAAGGGGTCCTCAGTGGCCCCCGGTAAACATCCTGTCACTGGTGATCTCACTACACATAGAGCTGCATCAGCCACTCAGCGGAGTGCTACCAGGCGCGGCCATGGGTGGCAGCATTTGGTTGTTTCAGACCCACACACGCATACGAGGGCCAATTTAGACAGGAGCCAATTACCCTACCAGCGTGTCTCTGGAGTGTGGGAGGAAACCGGAGTACCTGGGAGGAAGCCCACACAAGTACGGGGAGAACATGCAAACTCCATGCAGATAGCGTCCTGACCGGGATTTGAACCGGGAACCCCCAGTGCTGCAAAGCAGAAACAACCAGTGCCTTTAAAAGCCATTTTCTTCAGCACGGAAACGTGCAGCAGACATAATTCCAGGTAGTATGGCATACATTACTGGCACATGTAAGAGAGGAGGTCACCCCCTGAATGCACATTAATGGCAGCCAAACATGCATGTGTATGTGCCATTGCAATGGTTGATGTATGGTGGTCCCTGGCTGCCTGCTTTCTGGACAGGGCTCTGTAAATATATAAAAATTAGTGAGGGGGATTCATAAAAACTGGAGTGGACAGAACCTGGAGCATTTGCCCGCAGCAACCAATCAGCTTCTCTTTTCAGTCTGTTCCATTAAGATTTGAAAAAGGAGCTGGTTGGTTGCCATGGGCGACTGCTCCAGATATTCTCCATTTTTTTTTTATGAAACCCCCTCACAAAATTCTATATCAGCTAAAGGCCCCTGCCCAGAAAGGCGACAAATGGCTGCCAGGGACAGGCGGACACAGACACACACCGCCCATAAAACCTCGGCCACTACAATGACATCCTCTCCGCTCGGTCTCAGCGTAGAAGAAACCCTCCTGGCTCTACCTAACCCAATTACCAGGCGTTGGCAAAAGGGCGGGGTGAAACCGCCTCCGCCAATCACAAGCGAGATGAACACCCGCCAATTCCGTGTTCCTTAAGCGCCGTCAGCCAATGGAAATTTAGCGCGGGAGCTGAGGGCAGGGCTAAGGGAGCGGAGCGGGGCTGGGTTAGGTTGAAGGACAGGCTACGGCTTGGTCCACGGGGTTTCCGCCAATGAGGTGCAGGGTGATATGACGTCATTGTTGCTGTGGAAACAGAGTTGCAGCTTTTTAGTTGTGTCTCCTCATGCTCGGCGGTCTGGGCGTGGTGCCGGTTTCCTGCAGCGGAGATGCTGCACCGCAGGCAGGGAGGGCTCCCTCACCATGGCCCTGTGTGTTGTGTGATATCACACGGTGTACATGGAGACCTGTGTGTCATCTCTAAGTGCACGGTGGGCTGCACGGTGTAGCTCGGTGCTGCATCGTCATTGCTCGGGCACCGTGCCAGGGCTTATACCTGGCAATGCTGATCTGTGCTATTTGCAGTGAAGGACGGGGCTCTTTATAGAAGGGGTGTTCAGGCTGATGCATAATGGAACGCTGCGTGAGGAGCTGATTGCACTGCAGTTGCATCATCTTTGTGCCAAGGTTCACCCTGAGTCCGTTCACTGATAATACATATTATATTATGACATATTCTGCCTGAACGACTATTTATAATATACGCCTCATGTGGCACGGTGATCCTAATTCTGCAAACATATTGCCACCATCAAGATTGTTAAAGTGGAATGACCCTTCATGACAGCCTTTTTTTCATTTTTTTGTACCCATGTTATATTCCACATTTTAGGCCTGAAAATTACTTAAAACCCCCCAACATTATATATTTTCTGAATGCCAAGACCCTATAGAATAAAAAGGTGGTAGTTGCAAATTTTTATGTTGCGCAATATTAGCGCAACTCCTTATTAAACCCCAATATTTAGTGAAAAATTTAATTAAATGCCCCAAAACACAACAAAATACCAATTTTTTTAATGAAATATAAAAGATGAGGTTACAACGAGTAAAACGATACCCAACATGCCCAGGTTACAAATTGCGTGCATCCGTAAAACGGCGAAAAACCCCAGTACCCCAAAAAGTCCATAGAAGACGCTTTAAAAGCCCCCACAGGTCATCAATTTAGAGATACCCCAAAATACTGGCCCTAGAATTATTGCTCTCACTCCGGCGTGCGCGGCGATACCCAACATGTGTAGCGCGTTCGTCGTTTTCATACGTAGGCGCACCCGACGCGTGTTTACGTGGCGGGGGACTTTTAAATTTTTTTTATTATTAAACTTTTTTTTTTTTTTCTTTGACTGCTATCACATGGGGGGG
>NW_017306693.1:605008-628829 GCF_000935625.1 Nanorana parkeri | reverse complement strand
AAGTCGCCAGGATCGCTTCTGTTGTAAAGCTGACAGTCGGCTCTACAAGTTTAAACAGAGTCCCGGCGGCAAAAGTCACCGGGAGTCTGTTTAAGCAGCCCCGATGCTGGCGACGTACACTGTACGTCGTCAGTCACGAAGGGGTTAATGTCTCCAAAAACAGTTGCATTCAAGGCATGCTGAATGTCAAGGTTGCCGGCGTGTTTATTTCAGCTTTCAAGCGCTTAAATATCCTAGCTGATCGCATGTGCACCACCATGGCGACTGCAATCCAAATGGAGGCCAAGATGGCGCCTTAAATGGTGATTCCACTTTCCCAGGCAGCTAGCAGTCGTCTCATGGCTGGAGAGGAGTATTGAAGGGCTCTGCCTTTTGTCTGAGATTAGATGTAGTATCTGTTCTTATCAGTTTCTGGTGGAGAACCGAGTTGTCCTTGGCGAAGGAAATGGTAGTCTTGTATTCCCTGGAGCTTTCTGGAGACAGAACGGTGTTGCCCTCGACGTGGGGGTGGGTGTCACACTAGTAATCTCTGAGGGAGAACGGTGCTGTTTTGGATCCGGGAATGGCAGGCCTCTGGATTAATAGGTGGGTACTGGAAGGGTTGATTCTGGTCTGGTGGACCAGGCTTGTCCACGGTTGTAGGTAGAAATCCCTCTGGTGCTAATGCCTTCTGGTAGGAATGGAGCTAGCCTAGTCTGGGCGAAGGGTTGGAAGCGCAGAGGCCCGCAATGCTGTGCCCCCTGGGGGTGCCAGGAAATCACTATGGGTTTGGGACCCCACTGTGATTCGTCGTCACTAGTATACCTCTGTTCTGTTTGCAAGCAAAATTTGAAATGCATACAGCAGGGTTCCAATTCCGTGTGTAGACTACGGGTTTTACACCAGCAGCCATGGAGGGAAAGGAGCGATCGTTGACAGGTAAGAGCAGCGGGAGAGGGGGCAGATTGAAGGGGTAATTCCACTTTCTCAAATGTTCTTGGGGAAACTTCTTTCCCTGCCTTCTTCCGGGTTCCAGGTCTCGGGGCCTGTTCACACGATGTCCGTTTTCTGTGCTGACCTGATCCGTATGCTCCTGCACTTAAAATGCATCCCTATGTGTTTTATGGGCTACAGTTCTCACGTGCGCAGTCCGTTCAGCTAACGACAGAAAAAATACTGCATGTCACATTTTGTCCAGTCTGGAAACGCACGAAGGCGGCGAAAACGGAACGCAATCAGCTAAGCAAAAAAAAAATAGTATTCTTGCTCCACTTTTTATGATGTCTTACGACATACGAGTAAAGGAAAAAAATGCCGGTATGTGTTCGCTCACCTCCCGATCTACTGAGCTGACCTGTGACAGTCTCATTGTCACAGGTCGGCTAGAACTATGAGGTGAGTGAAAAGCACTCACCTCATAGTTCTCCTTTAAGCAGTCTTGATTGACCAGGCCTGGATGATGTAACTCCTGCACATGCACACAAGAGTTAAAGTGACACTAAGCTCAGGAGTTGCATTTAAAAAATGCATTCAATTTCCTAAAACTATCTTATTTGTGTAGCACTCGGCTGAAATCATCTCTGAATTGGTGCCGACACTGTCCTTCCTTCTGGAGGGGGGCTACTTTTGTTCCTCATGGTCCCTGTGTGTGTTGTAAAGTAGTCACCGCTCCAAGCTCACTCCTGTGATGGATGGATTACAATCTCATGCTCAATTTACTAGTTTGTATTGAGATTGTAGTCCATCACAGGAGTGAGCTTGGAGCGGTGACTACTTTACAACACACACAGGGACCATGAGGAACAAAAGTAGCCCCCCTCCAGAAGGAAGGACAGTGTCGGCACCAATTCAGAGATGATTTGAGGATCTACAGCCGAGTGATACACATTTTTGTTAATAGTTGAGGCACCTGAATGCATTTTTAAGATTTTAACTCCTGAGTTTTAGTGTCACTTTAAAGATGCCAGGAATTACCTGGGGTATACACTGTGTGTGCATTGCAGGCAGCGTACACTATGGAACCAAAATACCAGGAGAGAGGGGACATAGGTTTAGCTTTAGGAGCTGCAAGAGAGCATGGGGAAGGTATGTTTAGGGGATGACATTCACAAATACACGGATACCTTGCCTTGCACGGACAAGGTGTCGATGTCTTTTTAAACAGCATGCATCACTGAAGACATATTAGTAGGAAATGGCATGCAAGGCATGTAACATTCTCTATATACTCATCTTTTTTTAAAGTTAGAAGCAGTTCCAATTGCAGGTAAAACTTTGCCGTGTAAGCACTTTTCCAGACAGGCGTTCTCTCCTTGTATAGAGATGGAATGTAACCACAGACAACTTCAGGTGAAACAGGTCAGGCTAGAAATAAAAGATGCCATCCCATAGAAAATCAAAGCAGGACAAGCAGACTCAGGACTACAAGCCATCTTTCCTAGTAAAATGTGAATCTCTTTGGTCTATTTGCCTTTTACGTCTGTCATTATTATTACTTGTCTGTTATTGTAGTCTCTTTTCAGTCTACTAATAAGCTTTGTTGGGCAAGTTAGAAAATGCAGTTTGCTGTGCTCCATTTGCATTTGGAAAGCGTCTGTTGCTGTGTACTGACATGGTTTTAATATGTGTTATCGCTTCTTCATTTACCTTGCTGCAGAGTGCATTAAAGAAGGACTTTGGGGGAATTTGTTTAATTAACCCTTGCAGTGGGGGCTACCCCTGCACTGCAACGGTTAAGTGTCTGTTTTGGTTTAGGGAGGCAAATACTCACCTTATCCTCGGAGCCGGCTCGTTCTTAGACCGGTTCCTGGAGCCTTTCTCCCCCTGTGCTGCAGTGGTCTAAAGCTGCCCATATACCTATAGATTATTTAGAGATTAACTATGGTCAGATGGAAAAAGTGCAATAGATTCCTCCATCTACGCTAAACTGTGTGTATGGAGGAATCTCCCGGTTGGCCAAGCTTCAGTATCTTGCTAGTCGGCCCCGCTGCCTCTCAAAATACCCGAATAATGCCTGCATCCAATCAGGTTGTTCAAGTATTTTTAGAGCCAGCGTGGCCGACTAGCAAGATACTGAAGCTTGGCCCAGCAGGAGATTCCTCCATCCATGCAGTGTAGCGTAGATGGAGGAATTGCACTTTTTCCATCTGACCATAGTTAATCTGTAGATAATCTATAGGTGTATGGCCAGCTTCAGGTCCGTGAATCAGCACATTCTATACACACTGTGTAGGATGTGAGGACGCCAAGGGACATACCATCAATGCAGTGGAGGAGAAGACAGGCAGGAGAGAGCACTGTCACAGCTGCCCAGCTTCAAGGATTGGGTGAGTTCAACTTTGTTATTTTCCTCCCTAGACCAAAATGAGCACTTAACCCTTGAGGCGGGGTAGCCCCACTGCAAGGGTTAATAAAATATTTCCCTGGAGTTCTATTTTAAGATGCAGCAATATGCGTTTGAAACACATTAAACAAACATCAAAGTGCACAGTAAAAACGCATGTATTTTTAGAACACAAAAGTGTTTATGGGGTCTCCGAAGGATTTTGTCTAAGATGAGATGTTCAAGTGGCCTCATGAGCTCTGATGGTTGACCATGAAATTTGGTTTTAAAGGAGTTGTAAAGTCCCAGCATATCCTCTCCTGTTATAACATCAGCATTGTAAGGCCTCATTCACACTGCCGCGTATTGTACCATATGCAACATATGCAAATAAATGGCTCCATACACATAGCCGCGTATGGAGCCGTATATTTGCGCAAAAACAGAATGGAACAGAGATGCGTCCTGGCACCGTATTTACGCGCACAGCAAAATTTAATTACGAGTGATGCATTCTGGGATTGCATATAGTACACGCATAGACACTTGTATATACGCGCATAGACAATTTTGCTTGTGTTGTGTGTGAATGAGGCCTAATAGGAATACATAGTAGAGTTGTTTTTTATAATGCAATCAAAGCTTACTTGAAAAAAGTCCCTTTCATGCAGTGTGTGCTGCCTTCCGTCTGCCCATTACATCCACCAACCCACTGGTGGAACTACCAGGGTCGCAGCGGTCGCAATTGCGATCGGGCCCTGGCGTTCCGCCTGTTGGGGGGGGCCCCAGCGAGGAAAAAGAGGCCCCCCTGAGATCGTGCCACTCCTTCCCTGCCGCTCTGCCACCCGCAGCATGTACGGCTGTGCGGCAGGGCTGGAGAGGCAGTCACTAGCTCGTAGAATTGCTGCAGGCACCACATTCTGCTGTGTGAGGACCCTCTCCACTTAGCCCCACCCCCTGGCTGCCGAGACACGGAAGAGGGCCCTGCAGGAGAGGGAAGGTAAGTCTGGGGGGGGATGCGGGTGGTATTCTGCATAGCTGACTTTTATTATAATGTATTGCTGGGACTTGTAGTCCCGCATAGTTGGTGGTATTCTGCCTTGCTGTATGATGATTATACAGCAATACAGAATAGCACCAACTATGCTGGGACTACAAGTCCCAGCAATGCATTATATTTTTAAGTAGGGATGCACCAGTCAGTGCCAATACTGGGCATTATCATGAGTACTCATACTCGTAAAAATGCCCCGATACTAAACGCAGATACCGGCGTTCTGTCGAGAACGCCGACGTAGTCGAATTTGCCGACCTCAGCATTTGCGCTTGCGCACAGACCAGTGTTATTGAGGAAACCGGAATTTATTCACAAAGTATTTTGTTTAAATCGTTAATTGTGACCGTTAATAATATTCCATCCTTCATTTACTGCCATCCGTCATTTACTGCCATGGTATATTATTAACGGTCACACTTAACCATTACAAACTAATACTTTATAAATAAATGCCGGTTTCCTCGTTAATCCCGTCTGTGCGCAAGCGCAGATACTGGGTCGGCGTTCTCGACAGAACACCGACACTAACATTTTAAACAAGCGGCTGCCTGAGGTCCAATGCTTGCTAGGTTACCTCGGCAGCCTTCCTGTTAACCATGCGGTGCCATGGCGGTGGGGAGTTGGGGGGAATTGTACACAGCAGTCTGTTCTTCCCTATGGGAGTACGTGGCTATACACTCACTTGAACTGCAGATCCCTGCGGGTGTCTGTGCTCGTATGCAGACAGGATGGATCCATTCTGTCTGCGTACGAGTACGCACACCTGCGCAGATGTGCAGTGCGGGTGAGCGTATGGCTGCGTACTCCCATAGAGAAGAAGAGGCTGATGCATACACGCAGCGCCTGTCCTTCCCAGGAACGGCCCGATACGGCCGAGCACACCGCACTGATCTGTACGGGCCAGCTCTTAGCAGTGTGAATGAGGCCTAAAGGATCATAGGCTGGCACATTGTGTACAAAGTTTAAGGACCCCTGATCTACAGTAAAGTCATCTTCTACTGGTACTATCAATTATGGAGCTGCTGGGGGCCATGAGAGGGAAGATTCAGTGTTGGGTATAATGGAAGAATTAAATGGTAACTATATTCAAAAACTAGAAATAAATTTGTATTTCTATATTGAATTTATATAAGTTCTCTCCCACTCCTAATCACCAGATCCATCTAGAAGTTTGTAAACTTCCTTATTGAAAATGCCCCTAGGATGGACTTCCTCAATGCACTGACACCATTTCACTCAGCCCTGTGAGTACTTCATTTTATTCAACACTCTTAGGCCTGGTTCACACCTGGGCGTTTTGTAGCGCGTTCGAACGCTCTGCAAAACGCTCAAACACCGAAATCCCATTATTTCCTATGGGTATGGTTCACACCTTGGCGTATTACAGGCCGTATGAACGCGCTACAAAACGCCCTACGCCCAAAGAAGTACAGGAACTTCTTTGGGGCGTTTTTGTCGCGCGTTTCCATTGGGATACAGCCAAGTAGCCCTCGGAGACGCGCGTTTTTATACAGCGAATCGCGGTAAAAACGCGCAACATACGCGCATATTCGATACACCTAGGTGTGAACCCAGCATAAGTAAGCCTGCCGTCTGAACTACAACTCAACGCCTAAACTTCCCACAATGTAACATTATCATTGCTTGCTGGAAAGCAATGCATGATGGGATATGCAATCTTGAGAAACGGAGATGACATTGCATCGAGCAGCAGGGAAAGAGTTGCAAAGCACACTGGGAATCCGGGAAGTTGATGTAAGTGATGGCAGACAGTAGGGAGCACTCACTGCATGAAATGGATTTTTTCCAAGCAAGCTTTGATTGCATTATCAAAAACAATTCTAGTATGTATTCCTATTACAATGCTGATATAACAGGAGAGGATATGCTGGGACTGTATAACTCCTTTTAGCTACTTCTAACCTTACTTTACAGTTCCATACTTGTGAAAAGGATGCAGTGCATTCCATTTTAATGACTGGTTGCCCTTCAAAGTAGTCATCTGTATAGAATGATACTGCATGGAGGTAAACATGCTTCACTAACAGGCTAATTTGTCATTACCCAGTGTAAAGGTGAACAAGTACTCTGAGCTGTGCCCTAGAGAACTACTTTTGTCTTGCCCCAGTTTTTCTAAATCAGCCCCATAGTGCATTGCAGCAGTCTTGGTGTTTTCACCACTTTACATGTACCTGAAGGTTATGTATTATTTATTTTCCATATTTATATTGCATGACATATTATTCAGCCCTTTGCAGAGTATATAAACCATTCACATCTGTTCATGTCCCTAAATAACACCAATTTAATTTAATGGCCTTACCACAGGTAGAAACCACACACGCAAACACATCCACTTCTAGGCCCAATCAAACTAATACACAAATACAGCAATAAAATCTATATTTCATGTAGATAGTGTTCCTGGATAGAACATCATCTAGATCTTCAGCAAAGCAAGGCTATATAAACCTTTTTGCATCATCTAGGCCAGTGGTTCTCAACCTGTGTAACCTCACATTTGCACTTGGTCATTAAAGTCATAACCCAAGTCACATTGCAATGGTATGCATGGCACTGCAGTACTGGGCATTTGGACTGTGAATCGGAGGTGCGTTTGGGGTGTTATTCAAATTAATGACAACGCAACACACCTTCCACACCAGAACGCACAGTAGGTGTGATTGCGTGGTACAGTGCATTAATCACATGGGACTGTGTGATTAACGCAATGTACTAGTGTGAACGGACCCTCAAAAACACTGACAGACACACACAACCACAGACACAATCTGACAGACATTCTCACATTCTCACACACATATACACTCCAAAATAATTATAATTTTTTCCTTTTTTTAAGGTCCACCCTGTCTCCCTACCTTAGGAGAACTGGAGTGGATCCTCAGGTTGGGGTCCAGTGTGGGTTGTTGTGCTGTGACAGAGCTCCATCCATATGTGCATTGTTTTACAGCTCCCTTGCGTGCCCTGCAGAGGTGCTGGGAGCCAGAATGTGACGTCAATCCAGTCCAGGCATCTCTACAAGGACATGCGAGGGAGCTGTAAGCAGTACACGTACGGATGAAGCTTCCTAATACTTCCACCCCACCTCAAGCTGACATGCAGGGCTGGTCGACGTGAGAACTGACAGTGCTGCGCTAGGGGGAATCTGAGGAGTGTCTCGCCTAGAAAAGTGAAAGGCATGGGGTTGCGACCCACTTTTGGGTCACTGTTGTGTGAGCAGCCAACGGCCGTGACAGCGGTGCGCGCCCTTCTCACCTACACAATAATTTTATGTAAGTTCTTTTTGAATTATTATGGCGGGAATGTGATCTCTGGGGGGTGGATCTACCGTTTATTTCAACTGTTTGATGCCTACATGAAGTGGTGTGGTTTAATGTTATACGCTGTCATTCTGAGCCTGATGAAGGGGACCCTGTGAGGCCCTGAAAGCGTTTGCCCTGTATAAAAATACTGCAAGGTAGTGGCAGGTATATCAAACTCCAAACTGCTAATAAGGTTCATCCTAAGGGGCATATTTATAAAACAGTGAATCTGTCATGCACATGCAGTGAATGTTTGGTGAATAGTCCAGGTTCACATGTATTAAAGACCATGATTGATTCACTATTTGGTGAAATTCATATTTACTGCTTTATAGATGGAGCCCTTGGTATGCTTTGATAAATAATATTCCCAGCAAACACCACAGACTTCCTATTGGTCCTAAATGGAACTCATATCTTAGCATTTGACATCTTGACACACAAAGGTCATTTGACATTTGCTTTGCACTGGAAAATAACCTTTACTTAGATTTTTATTATTGGTATTGTTTAAAGTATACTGTACAGGTGAAACTCGAATAATTAGAATATCGTGCAAAAGTAATTGCAGTAAGTGCTGCAAAAGGGGCCCAAACCAAGTACTGAGTACATATGCATGCTTGTACTTTTCAGAGGTCCGATATTGTTCTATGTACAATCCTTGTTTTATTGATTGCATGTAATAATCTACTTTTTTGAGGTTGTGGATTTGGGGTTCTTGGGGTTTTCATGAGCTGTAAGCCATAATCATCACAATTATGACACATCACGGCTTGAATTATCTTGCTTTGCATGTAATGAGTCTATCTCATATATTAGTTTCACCTTTTAAGTTGCATTAGTGAAATAAATGAACTTTGCACGATATTCTAATTATTCGAGTTTCACCTGTATATAATATGTAAAATTTAATTTAGACCAGCCGGTGACCCCTTTAAGGTAGGAGTCGCACAGCTTGGGTATCTTCATGGCTACACCGGAGTTACTTTTCCACCCCAGCCATGGGATTGACAGTGCAACCAGGAAAAGGAGAGGGAAGACTCTAATTGGCCACATCAACAGCTAGACTAGCCCCACAAGATGGAAAGGAGGAAGTGCAGCCTGGGAAGACCGGAGGACACAGAAGCCGCATAGGAGACTGAGCGGGCTAGTAGAGAGGAGACGGGGAAGTTAACCCGCAAGAAACCTCAGGACAAGAGGCACGAGAGTATGGGTGCCAAGAAAGAGAGGAGCAGATTCTCAGAGTCAGGGAGAGTTTGCCAGGCTGCAGAGCAAACTGCATATCTCCCAACTTTAGCATTTGAGAAAGAGGGACACCTTAGGAGATGAGGACCTGTGGAGCACCAAAAGGGGGCAAGGTTCAATTACACTGCATATTGGGTGTGGCTTAATAGAGTCTGAGCCTACTCACAGGGTCGGTCCCTCTAAATGTGGGACACTTGGGAGGTATAGGTACAACCATGGTGAGAAAATGTGATTTAATACCAGAAGCAGAAAGTAGCACTCATAAAAACCATTGACCATAATACACAGGATTGGCATCAGGATTCTGCCAGTGTATGAAGTTTGAAAACATTTTTTTTATTATAGCATTTTGTCATGTGAAGAAGTCATTACAATCTGTGTCTTCAAACTGGTGTCTTCCTGAAAAGCACACCCAGTCCCCTCACCCCAGCGACACTGGGTGTACCGTGCACACTGGTAGTAAGCGGTGCTTAACAGCAAAGGCCTGGACACTGCACTGGAGATGATTACAGGCTTTAATTGTGGTGCCCTGCTAACAATGCTTTAGATGGCAGCGAAAGCTGGGTGCTGGAATGAGTGGCAGTGGGACACAGCCTGTATCTGCGGGATGCCATGAATGTGTTAACATCCCAGTGCAGTCCTATAGAATCCAGGACTGTTGGAAGTTATGAGACTGTTATGGACAGGAACCTGCCGAGAGAGAGAGTGCTGAGTGGAAGAACGTTGCTGTAGTACTGAGTCAATGGAGCCACATGGACACCTGATATAGGTGCAGGTTTGAGAGGGGAGACCCAGGATACTGGGTACTACCTCTCACCTGACTCCTAGAGACATGTGAACTACCCTTGCTTTAAGAGGGAGTGCTCCAATACCAGTTCAAGGGCACCACCACCTGCAGACTTGTTTATCATTCCACTGGCCAGTGGCTAGACAAGGCCTCTACAAAGTAGTTGGGCTGCATTGTTATTTGCACTCTATTGTGTTTGAAGGGTATTTACTTAACTTATGGGTGTTATTAAGTTAAAGTTCCTTTGCCTAGTGCATTTTGGCAGGGCCATTTTACAGGTAGCTAGGGGAATGCACTGCATTTGCCTTGCTGCACTCATAATTGTTCCAGTATTTTATACCTGGTTAATCCTGTCATTGTTGAAATTGTTTAATCAGCACTTCCCTTACAAGGCTTATTCCTGCTTAAATAAAGCCCATTTTATCACTACTGGTGTGTCAGTGAGTTGTCAAGTCCAGTTAAGGGGGGTTCATCAGTGGGAAAGGCAGAAGAACCCAGCATTCCATTAGCTCCTTAGCGAGTCCGTGCTACATGTGCATCCTTCTTGCCGTTTTTGCAGAGTGATGACTGTGTTAGGAAGCATGAGCTAAGCCAGTAAAATGGACCCAGTCACTGCTATTGGTGCAAAGGACAGAAGGGTCAACTGGAGTTAAATGTAGTGATGGATATCCCTAAGGATAGATGGATGGAGGAGCGGATTTGTCTAACAGCTGCATCTCTGGTAACTGAGTGTCGGGTGTAGGACCTAGATATATGGACATCAGTAATGTGTAATCCACAACACTCCTGACTGGAATCCTATAAGACTTGCCGCGTCATCGCAAAAATGTCCAAAAGAAGTCACCCGCATTCTAAGGTCCAATGTGTTGAACATCTCTTTTATTCAGATGGTATGCAAACATGGTGGCACAGTGTAAAAGCAATGTTTCTGGACCAAACATGGTCCCTTCATCAGGCAAACACATTTTGTTTAGATATATGGACAGGCCCTGTTACCTCCCACAGCTACACAATCCTAGAATGGAGAAACAACATTCTGGCCTGCTTGAGGGGCACGAACCTGCAAATGAAAAATGTGTTTATTTACCAAAGATATCTGTCTTCTCTGCAGAAGAGGACTTCTAAACCTGGAAGGATCAACCTTCCCAAGCTCTAGTAGAATGGGATATCCCTAAAGTACAGAAGAAGCAGAGAATCACTGAAAGTTTAAGAGGACCTGCTGCAGAAGTGATTCATAACATTGGGACTACAGGGCTTTAGACTACATGGAAGCACTGTATGTCATGTATGGAAGGGTAGAAAAACATTCTGACTCAGTTAGATATACCCACTTATTACTAAGAGAAATTAGGGAAGAGAAAGCCTTGTTGGATGAGAAGAACTAAGACTTTACCACTATTGCAGGACTAGTACAGGAAAAGATTCTGTCATGTTCTTGCTTGGGTGGGAAAAATGTTTCCTGAGGAGGATGACAGTAAATATGTTTTCGAATCAGACTCTGATTCATCAGTAGGGATCAAGCATCAGGTGTAATCCAGTCCTGAGATGTGAAAATATATTGGCCCAAGTAATGCAGGCTCAGATGGAGATAGAGAAGATACAGTGGTGAAACTGGTAGGCACTCAAGTGGGAATGCAACAATTCCTTGCTGATGTTCAGAATGCTGTGTTTGCACTAGCCTCGGGAGGGAAGCCATCAGAAGAAGCTAAATTGAATAACACAGGCAATTTCCTGGAAAGAATTGTTATGAACATGGAGGGACTGGACACGTCAAAACACAATGCCCAAAGAAGAGGACAATTCCAAATACACTAGAGGTCATAAACATTGGTTGGAGCATTGCCCAGGACGTTGCAAAATTAAGTGGAATACAAGTCCAGCCAGCTGAGTCTAAAACCCTCATTGCTTCCAGAATGTTTCCAAGTAAACTGATAGGCTCCTGTCCTATACTGCTTGCTCTAGGTGAAGGCATTTAGATGAGGGCTTCTCTCGAATCAGGTGCTCAAGTAAATCTGCTGCACTGGGGCTACTCCAAAAATCACCTACACGCATGCCTCTATGAGAGTTAAAGGACTGGGGCATTGGAGTAGAGAAGTTCCTTTATGACGGTTACCTGAAGATCAAGCTATCATTTGATCCAATGGTCGTCCGACAATCAAACCTTTGACACACTGGCAATTGTGTGCTCCCGACCCCCAGAGTCTGCACAAAGTTCTTTATTTGTGTGGTCCAAAGGGGGTAGTAAGATTGTGGTGGCTGAAAAAATAGAGATTATTATGACTGGTGGAAGTGACTTGTCTTCGGGCCTCAGTGAAGTCAAGCTGGCATCAACAGGGACCTTACTAAAAGCAGGTCCTGGAGAACAGAGAGACTGAGAAAGAAATGATCCCAGAGGTGATCCAAATGAAAGCACTACAGATAGCTCGAGGATTCCAGTGTTTGCAACACCACTGACTCTCCAGTAAAACTATGGACCAAAATGTTTCTTGTAAGTGAAATCAGCTACCACTATTTTGCTTCTGTTTCAGTAGGGGAACAGAAAATAAAGTCCTTGTGGACCATTCCTACCCAACTGATACCTTGATATCCCCAGAGTGAAAGTACAAACTCCAAGCCCAACTTCTGAGGTGACAAGAACTGCTTTGCAAGAATGAGTTTAATGTGTCCACATAGGTCCCCTCTATTCCTGTTTTTTAGTGACAACTCAACACTGGGGGGTTTTTCTGAATTTGAGTCCCTCTGACAATGGCTTCTTCTCCGGGGAGAGTGGATGTGTTTTTAGCAAAATGATCCTTGAAATAGAAAGATATCTATATCAGGTTTCTCCCAAACTTGCTGAATATAGATAAATACTGGCCCTAGTAAAAGAGTAGTTTCCTTGGTTGTAGTCTAAAAGTACACGACAAGTAGAACTGCAAAGATCAGCTGTTGCGTTTGCTGTATCTCCATGAAATAACTCAAGCCTTACATCATAGGAATGTGTAAAATCTCATGTTGCCAGAGGAGGTGTTTATCAAGAAATGCCTGTCACATTTTTGCAGACCATGTAATGGGTCATTGTGTGAGCTCATGACAAAATAAAGTCCACATTGTAACTGGAGCTATTAATATCAAGGCAGCACTGAGAGATATACAATGAGCTGCCCGGCTGTAGCCCACTTGTATTCACTACCTGTTTTCAGTGTTCAGCTTCTTGAGCTAAAAATGCTCCTGCCATCTGTCTGACGGGTTTCAGCTAAACCAGACTTGCATTTGAATTGTATGAAGAACAATATGTATATTTCTCTGAATGATATCTTTAGCTTGGCACAGATGCGCTCTATTTCAGGTATATAGCTTCTTCTTTCCATGTGTTTTCCAAAGTCCTTTCAGCACTGGTGTCGGTCTCTGTCGCGCGTGCATGCTCCTGGCTGCGTCCATTTAGTGTCAGCAGTGCTTTCCTCCTCTCCCCTCCGACGATCTGTAATGCACATGCGCCCGCTCACTCTTCCTCCTTCACAGCATTCGGAAGCGTGAACGATCGGTGCTGACACAAGTAAGTTTGTTGGTATTTGCCAACTTTTTTTATTTTAATGTTGGGGCATATATCTAATGCTTACTAGCGGTAGATAAATGCCAAAAAAGACTTCAGTTCTACTTTAACCATTTTTTTTCTTAACTTATATTTAGGGATGCACCGATACCGATACTAGCATCGGTATCGGTGCCGACACCAAGTATTTAGGTGAGTACTCGTACTCGCCCAAATGCTCCAATACCTAGCACGAGTACTTCCTGTATCAGGAAGCCGGGCAGCGCGTCATTACACGCTGCCCGGTTTCCTGATTGGCCAGGAAACGGCTTCATGCTCTCTCACAGGTGACGAGAGAGCATGGAGCCGGAGTACTTCCTGTATCAGGAAGCCGGGCAGCGCGTCATTACACGCTGCCGGCTTCCCGATTGGTCAGGAAGCTAGCAAATCCGGAAGCCGGGCGCCGTGTAATGACGCAGCGCCCGGCATTCTGATTGGCCTCGAAGCCGGCGTCATGCTCCCTTGTCATCTCATGAATCATAATATTAAGAAAGTGACCTTAAAGCATTAGTTTGTATTGCTTTAGAAAAAATGTGACCTGTCCCTTTAAGAAAAAGTATCGGTAATTGGTATCTGCGAGTACTTGATCAAAAGTATCGGTACTCGGTCTTAAAAAAGTGGTATCGGTGCATCCCTACTTATATTGCAACTTGTCAGTTCTTAGATGTGGTGGCTGCATCAGTTTTCAGGTTTTGCTTTTTTGTTTTTTCACCTGGCGATCCTGCCATAGCAGACTTCCTGTCCTAGGGTGACAACGCTCACTTACTATAATATATCTGTGGAGGAGCAGCACTGTCACCTCAGGACAGGACTATAGAACACCTTCCCTTTACCTCCTCTCCAAACCAGAGATGGAGAGATGTTTTGTACTTCACAGAGGTGGCCAAGACAGGGCTGATAAGACTCCAACTTCAGTGCTGCAGAGACATTGTAGGAAGGTATGTGCTTACTGGATTTTTTCACAAAAGGGTGAAAATAAGAGAAGTTTTATTGTTAGGGTTTACACACACTTTAGTCAACTGCCCTTCTTTCCTGCCGGTCCCCATTAAGCTTGACAACTGGTTGGTCCTATGGAGCAGGTCCTGCATTGTGCATAATGACATTGGCAAGGGGGTGGCCACACGACGGGTGAAGAAGAGCAGCTTCCTCAGACTGGTCAGCAATGCTAGAACTGGCAGGGAAGAAGTGAATGCAGAACCATGGATTAAGCTAAGTAATTATCTCTGACACACCCAGACTAAATGAGCCCGAATATACAAGGGGGAGGGGCGCACACATCCATTTTTTATAGGTGGCCAGCTTTTACATTCTACCAAGGATACTGACATGGGGTGTGAACTGGCGGCACTCGCTTTTTAAGGTTGCCCAGGCAAAGGCAAATAGAAGGCAGAGATGCCAGAAGCCTTTTTGGAAATACAAACTGCCAAAAAAAACACTGAAATGTGGATTTTGGTTTGTGGAGTCAGAATTCAGTCCAAATCTAACGTCGTCTGAATATTGGGATCATCTGTAGTAGGAATGTCCCGATACCGATACTAGTATCGGTACCGGGGGCGATACCAGGCATTTTTACGAGTACTTGTACTCGTAAAAATACCCCGATTCTTAAGGCCGATACCGGTTCTTTCAATTGTTAAACCACAGCAGCTGTTCGAGTTCCCGCGCTTGTGGGGGCCTGCAAGTAGCTGTCCATGGCAGTGCCTGTCCGGTTCTATATCTCCTCCTTCCCAATGCAGGCACAACCATGGAAGGCCACACACAGCACAGTACACCCCCGGGGAAGGCACCCACCCGATCAACTCTCCACAGCATAGCCACTGCCCACAGAGCCCTGCAGAGATCCACATGTTGCCTGAGTGAGATCGGCATGCAGCCTGGTGAGAGGAATTCTGTTCTGGGGACATGTATTCTGCTTTAGGTATATTCCTATACAGACTTGTAGATGTTCTCTTTAGCAGACACCTTATATCAGTGTATGTGATTTACAGTCCCTGCTAAAGGGTATGTCGAGGCAAAAAAAAACAGCCCAAAAACATATGCACTACATCTGTGTAATACATTAACATTTCCCTATGTTTATATCTGCACGTACAGAAAATACCCGTTGCTCTGCCATAAATGCATAGAGTTCCATAGACTTGCATTAGATATGAGTAATCACCACCCGGAGCAGAGGGGGGAAGAGGAGAGCACCAACTGTCAGGGAGCGTGGATCAGGTATGTAAATCTGCTTTACTCCAACCCTATGGACAAAAAAAAGGTAGTCCCATTGCAAAGCTACTTTTATGTTTGCCTGGAGATGGGCCGGGAAGTGTAGAGGGGACACAGGACAGCCTTCCAATTCTCTTATGATCATCAGGCATTTTTTGCACTCATGAAACAAATATAACGCTTTCAGTGGTACATCTAACAGACCAAAAGGGAGCAAATAAGAGAAGTTAATTGTTAGGGCTTATTCATACATACTGCACCAATGGGCTGCATCTCAAATCGTAAAAAATAAGTACAGGCTCCATTTTTGAGAGCACAACGCACAGGACACAGTTTATTGTGCTACACTGTGGTGCAATGCAGCACACATGCATTTTGAGGGTGTGTTAGGATGCCATTCACAATGAACAACATCACTGCAAAGAAATGCATGGAATCTTACCACAGTGCAATAGTTTAAAGCCTTGGTTCTCAACTGGTGGGTCGTGACCCAAAAGTGGGTCACGACCCTGTGTTCAGTGGGTCCCAGTGTTCAGTGGGCTTCCACTCTTCTGAGTGTGTGAGGCTCCTCAGCCTCCCCCTAGTGCAGCACTGTCAGTTCTTGCACCAAGCAGCCATTCAAAATATGCTGCCCGGCACCGAGTGTCAGCTTGAGGAGGGATTTGATGGGGTTATGGCCACGAGGGAGCTCCATCCATATGTGCATTGCTTACAGCTCCCTCGCTTGTCCTGTAGAGGTGCCTGGACTGGAGTGATGTAACATACTGGCTCTCAGCACCTCTACAAGGTGTGCAAGGGAGCTGTACAAGCACTGCACATATGGATGGAGCTCCATCACAGTACAGCAGCCCACACCAGACCCCAAAGCTAAGGATCCCCTCCAGTTCTCATAAACTAGGGAGACTGGGTGGATCTTAAAAATAGATCAAAAAATGTTTTTGGGAGTGTGTGTGTGTGTGTGTGTGTGTGTGTGTGTGTGTGTGTGTGTGTGTGTGTGTGAGAGATTGTGTCTGTGTGTTGAGGGCCCATTCACACTAGTACAGTGCGTTATTCCCACAGTCCTGTGCGATTAACGTACTGTACTTCGCAATTGCACCTACCACGCATTTTGGTGGGAAGTCCATTGCATTGCCATTCATTTGAATGGCACCCCAAATGCACCTCCCTCCCACAGTTCTATTGCCCGCATCGGAACGCGCAGAACCGCAATGCCGTGCGTTCCATTGCAGTGCAACTTGGGTCGTGACTTAATGACCGAGGACAAATGTGGGTCCTGAGGTTACACAGGTTGAGAACCACTGGTTTAAAGTGGCACTAAACTCGGGAGTAATCCTTGAAAATGCATTCAAGTGCCTCAAAGTGGTATTAAAAGAGAACTATGGGGTAACCTTTTATCTCATAGTTCTCCTTAGGGTCACGGGAGGACATATACTAACCTCCTCCCGTGACCCTAAGCTTAGTATATAGCGGCCTGTGCCCGCTATATACTGAGACCGCCACAGCCAGGACGGATCCCGACAATACTGTCCAGATCCAGCTGGCTGATTGACAGTGGGCTCTGCCTATCTAGAGGCAGAGCCAGCTGTGCCCGTCCCCTCCTCCATCTGTTCCTCCAATCAACGCAGGAAGAGGGGAGGGGGGGAATCCCTGTGGGGGAGCGTTGACTGACAGCTCTCTGATGATCTGGAATTGAGAGAGCGGCGGTATGTGTTCGCTCACTTTCTGATCTATAGAGTCAATGTGTGACCATTTCAATGCTCAACCGCTCCAAGCTCGCTCTCGTGATGGACTACAATCTCAATAATAATTAGTAAACTAAACATGAGATTGTAGTCCATCACAGGATCGAGCTTGGAGCGGTGGCTACTTTAATATACACACAGGGACCATGGGGAACAAAAGTAGCCCCCCTCCAGAAGGAAGGACAGTGTCAGCACCAATTCAGAGATGATTTGAGGATGTACAGCCGAGTGATACACAAACACAAATAAGATACATTTCTGTTAATAGTTAAGGTACTTGAATACAGGGCTGTAGCTACCATGAGGCGAGTGAGGCACTCGCCTCAGGCGCAGCTGAGAGGGTGCGCAGCCAGGGCCGGCCTGGCTGTGCCCCCTTAACCCTGTTGCCATGGCGAGCACAGGGAACCATTGGCAACAGGGGCACCAGACGGGCAACACAGCTGTGGCTTGGCAGGGAGAAGAGGAGCAGCACAGGCTCCAGCTTCTCCTTGGATCCCCGCTGCTCTCCCCCACCTGTATGGGCAGAGGACTCAATCTCTTTTTCTATTTCAAAAGAGAAATGTCAGGGGTTTACTTAGACCCCCGATATTTCCCTGAAGCCCCTAACAGTAAAATAATAAAAAAATAAAAAAAAACACTCACATGCACACATATTACTAGACATGTGCAAAGAATAAAACATTGTTTCGGACAAAATGAATGGAAATTAAAAATGTTTTCATTAGTCTCGTCAAACAAAACAAATTTTTATGCCATTTTGGATTTGGCCACCAGCGCACTCTGCGCATGCGCACCGCCATCTTGGAGGCGGGCGCATGACGTCACATACCGCTCACGTAGTCTGTTGGGGGGCACCATTTTCTGTTCTTGCCTCGGGCGCAAAAGGAGCTAGCTACATCTCTGCTTGAATGTATTTTTAAGATTTAGCTCCCGAGTTTAGTGTCAGTTTAAACAAGCCTTAAGGGTTTACATAACCTTCATTGCTGAGATAAGTAAGTCGGCTAGCCTTATAGAGGGTTTGACCCATAGACCTAAATGGAGAGTGCAGCACAGTCGCTGAGCAGCTATATTAAGTAGAAATTAGAGCACTACAGCTCTGTGATACACAAATAAGATCCATTTTTGTTAATAGTTGAGGTACATGAATGCATTTTTAAGATTTAAGTCAGGAGTTTAGATTCACTTAAACTTATTACTTTTGCAATACAACAATCACATATATTTTCAACAATACTGTAAAAAGGCCGTGTAATCATTCACAGCACAATTGTATTACTATATTACGTGTATTTAACTGCTTATCTAATGATTGTGAGTAGCACCTGGTTCACTTCCTTTGTTTAATTGTAAATAATTGACTGATATGAGTCATCCTATATCCCTGCTGAGCCTTGACTATGTTTCAGGTTTTGTTGCTCCAACATGATTTTATTCTTCTCTCTGTATCTGTATGAATCCTTTTTCACTACTAAGGAAAATTGAATATCTTTTACTTATTGAAGCCCAACTCCTGCCAACCTTTATGGATATAGTTGGGAAAGGTTGGAATTGATGCTTGGGCTTTATCACTGTCTCTTTGGGAGATTTCCTCAATAATTGGGAACATGAAATAGGGCATGTGATTGGATCAGGAAGCAGAAATAGAGAGACAACATAAAAACCTGACAGAGGTTCAAATTCTTCTCTACGCCAGTAAGGAGGAATCTTCCCTGCAAGGTCACAGATAAGGATTTGGCTGGAGTTGTGCTTTAAGGTGACACAAAACTTAGGAGTTAAACCTTAAAAATGAATTCATGTACCCTAAAGGAGAACTATGAGGTGAGTGCTTTTCACTCACCTCATAGTTCTAGCCGATCTGTGACAATGAGACTGACGCAGGTCGGCTCAGTAGATCAGGAGGTGAGCGAACACATACCGGCGTTTGCTCAACTCTCGATCCTGTCACAGCTCTCTGCCGTGACAGGGGGAGGGGCTGGATTCCCCTCTCCACGCTCTGATCTGCCAGCGCTGACTGGCGGATTGGACGGGGGAGGAGGCGGGTACAGCTGGCTTTGCCTCTAGATAGGCAGAGCCAGCTGTCAGTCACGCAGCTGGGCAGATCCAGACAGAATTTTCGGGATCTGCTTCACCTGCGGCGTCTCGGTATACTCAGTATAGCTGTAGCTTGCGGTATACTGAGCTTAGGGTGACGGGAGGACGCTAGTTTGTGTCCTCCCGTTACCCTAAGGAGAACTATGAGGAAAAGCCTTAACCCCATAGTTCTCCTTTAACTATTACCAAAAATGTATCTTATTTGTGTATCACTTGGCTGTAGATCCTCAAATCATCTCTGAATTGGTGCTGACACTGTCCTTCCTGCTGGAGGGGGGCTTCTTTTGTTTCCCATGGTCCCTGTGTATGTTGTAAAGTGCTCCAAGCTCATTCCCATGATGGATTACAATCTCACATTTAGTTTACTCATTTGTACCGAGATTGTAGTCACTCACAGGAGTGAGCTTGGAGTGGTGTATACTTTACAACACACACAGGGACCATGGGGAACAAAAGAGGCCCCCCTCCAGCAGGAAGGACAGTGTCAGAACCAATTCAGAGATGATTTGAGGATCTACAGCCGAGTGATACACATATAAGATACATTTTTGTTCATTGAGGTAATTGAAAATGCATTTTTAAGATTTAATAAAGCAGTAAATGTGATTTTCATCAGTCAATTGGGGTAAATCACTGCCATTTCAAACACATGCTCCCAGAAGATTCCCCAGCAGTGAATATGCTCCCTACTTATGATTTGAGGATCTATAGCCGTGTGATACACAAATAAGATACATTCTTGTTAATAGTTAGGGTACTTAAATGCATTTTTAAGTTTTAACTCCCGTGGGGAATCCCTGTGGGGGAGCGTTGACTGACAGCTCTCTGATGATCTGGAATTGAGAGAGCGGCGGTATGTGTTCGCTCACTTTCTGATCTATAGAGTCAATGTGTGACCATTTCAATGCTCAACCGCTCCAAGCTCGCTCTCGTGATGGACTACAATCTCAATAATAATTAGTAAACTAAACATGAGATTGTAGTCCATCACAGGATCGAGCTTGGAGCGGTGGCTACTTTAATATACACACAGGGACCATGGGGAACAAAAGTAGCCCCCCTCCAGAAGGAAGGACAGTGTCAGCACCAATTCAGAGATGATTTGAGGATGTACAGCCGAGTGATACACAAACACAAATAAGATACATTTCTGTTAATAGTTAAGGTACTTGAATACAGGGCTGTAGCTACCATGAGGCGAGTGAGGCACTCGCCTCAGGCGCAGCTGAGAGGGTGCGCAGCCAGGGCCGGCCTGGCTGTGCCCCCTTAACCCTGTTGCCATGGCGAGCACAGGGAACCATTGGCAACAGGGGCACCAGACGGGCAACACAGCTGTGGCTTGGCAGGGAGAAGAGGAGCAGCACAGGCTCCAGCTTCTCCTTGGATCCCCGCTGCTCTCCCCCACCTGTATGGGCAGAGGACTCAATCTCTTTTTCTATTTCAAAAGAGAAATGTCAGGGGTTTACTTAGACCCCCGATATTTCCCTGAAGCCCCTAACAGTAAAATAATAAAAAAATAAAAAAAAACACTCACATGCACACATATTACTAGACATGTGCAAAGAATAAAACATTGTTTCGGACAAAATGAATGGAAATTAAAAATGTTTTCATTAGTCTCGTCAAACAAAACAAATTTTTATGCCATTTTGGATTTGGCCACCAGCGCACTCTGCGCATGCGCACCGCCATCTTGGAGGCGGGCGCATGACGTCACATACCGCTCACGTAGTCTGTTGGGGGGCACCATTTTCTGTTCTTGCCTCGGGCGCAAAAGGAGCTAGCTACATCTCTGCTTGAATGTATTTTTAAGATTTAGCTCCCGAGTTTAGTGTCAGTTTAAACAAGCCTTAAGGGTTTACATAACCTTCATTGCTGAGATAAGTAAGTCGGCTAGCCTTATAGAGGGTTTGACCCATAGACCTAAATGGAGAGTGCAGCACAGTCGCTGAGCAGCTATATTAAGTAGAAATTAGAGCACTACAGCTCTGTGATACACAAATAAGATCCATTTTTGTTAATAGTTGAGGTACATGAATGCATTTTTAAGATTTAAGTCAGGAGTTTAGATTCACTTAAACTTATTACTTTTGCAATACAACAATCACATATATTTTCAACAATACTGTAAAAAGGCCGTGTAATCATTCACAGCACAATTGTATTACTATATTACGTGTATTTAACTGCTTATCTAATGATTGTGAGTAGCACCTGGTTCACTTCCTTTGTTTAATTGTAAATAATTGACTGATATGAGTCATCCTATATCCCTGCTGAGCCTTGACTATGTTTCAGGTTTTGTTGCTCCAACATGATTTTATTCTTCTCTCTGTATCTGTATGAATCCTTTTTCACTACTAAGGAAAATTGAATATCTTTTACTTATTGAAGCCCAACTCCTGCCAACCTTTATGGATATAGTTGGGAAAGGTTGGAATTGATGCTTGGGCTTTATCACTGTCTCTTTGGGAGATTTCCTCAATAATTGGGAACATGAAATAGGGCATGTGATTGGATCAGGAAGCAGAAATAGAGAGACAACATAAAAACCTGACAGAGGTTCAAATTCTTCTCTACGCCAGTAAGGAGGAATCTTCCCTGCAAGGTCACAGATAAGGATTTGGCTGGAGTTGTGCTTTAAGGTGACACAAAACTTAGGAGTTAAACCTTAAAAATGAATTCATGTACCCTAAAGGAGAACTATGAGGTGAGTGCTTTTCACTCACCTCATAGTTCTAGCCGATCTGTGACAATGAGACTGACGCAGGTCGGCTCAGTAGATCAGGAGGTGAGCGAACACATACCGGCGTTTGCTCAACTCTCGATCCTGTCACAGCTCTCTGCCGTGACAGGGGGAGGGGCTGGATTCCCCTCTCCACGCTCTGATCTGCCAGCGCTGACTGGCGGATTGGACGGGGGAGGAGGCGGGTACAGCTGGCTTTGCCTCTAGATAGGCAGAGCCAGCTGTCAGTCACGCAGCTGGGCAGATCCAGACAGAATTTTCGGGATCTGCTTCACCTGCGGCGTCTCGGTATACTCAGTATAGCTGTAGCTTGCGGTATACTGAGCTTAGGGTGACGGGAGGACGCTAGTTTGTGTCCTCCCGTTACCCTAAGGAGAACTATGAGGAAAAGCCTTAACCCCATAGTTCTCCTTTAACTATTACCAAAAATGTATCTTATTTGTGTATCACTTGGCTGTAGATCCTCAAATCATCTCTGAATTGGTGCTGACACTGTCCTTCCTGCTGGAGGGGGGCTTCTTTTGTTTCCCATGGTCCCTGTGTATGTTGTAAAGTGCTCCAAGCTCATTCCCATGATGGATTACAATCTCACATTTAGTTTACTCATTTGTACCGAGATTGTAGTCACTCACAGGAGTGAGCTTGGAGTGGTGTATACTTTACAACACACACAGGGACCATGGGGAACAAAAGAGGCCCCCCTCCAGCAGGAAGGACAGTGTCAGAACCAATTCAGAGATGATTTGAGGATCTACAGCCGAGTGATACACATATAAGATACATTTTTGTTCATTGAGGTAATTGAAAATGCATTTTTAAGATTTAATAAAGCAGTAAATGTGATTTTCATCAGTCAATTGGGGTAAATCACTGCCATTTCAAACACATGCTCCCAGAAGATTCCCCAGCAGTGAATATGCTCCCTACTTATGATTTGAGGATCTATAGCCGTGTGATACACAAATAAGATACATTCTTGTTAATAGTTAGGGTACTTAAATGCATTTTTAAGTTTTAACTCCCGAGTTTAGTGTCACTTTAAAGCTGGAGAACCAACAGGCGATCTATGTGCTAGCACCACATCTAAACTCATCTTGGGTGAACTGTTCCCATTAGCAAGGCTATGGCAGTTTTTGCAGCCTGGTGTTATTTTAGAGAGCATTTATGTCTATGGCCATCAAAGTTGTCACTATTGGCTGTTCAGTTTCAAGAAAGGCTAAATAATAAATGAATCGTCTATCCTGTCTGTCACTGCTCATTGCCAGGGTGTCAGACTGGGGTGAATTCATCCTAAGTAGTCCTTGCTAGCACACATTTGTGCCCCTCTTGTGACTGGCACCAACTTATAGTACCAATACCCTTGTGACATCACAGACACTATAGAATATTACTGGTTGCCTGCACATATTTAAAGTGATATTAAAGCCTCCATTTGTTTTCAAGTTTTCCTTCAAGTGGACCCTCCTTTGGTGGAGGCTGTTGCTGCTTTTCTTTAAAACTGTTTAATTCCTCGTTTTCTAGTGGGTCCCCGCAACACTATTCCCCCCACATTGTTCTAATGGAGTCACCCGTGCGCACTCGTGCCCGCAGTGGCTGTGTGCGTCCATAGACACACAAAGCCCTCTGGCAGGCCACGCCCCTTCCCTCTTTGGCTAATTGCAGAAGGAGCCTATGGCTCCTCTGCCATCAGGATCCTTCCTCCGCATCCCGGAAGTTCGGGGAACAGAGGATCGCTTCGGGCCCG
>NW_017306693.1:591512-604820 GCF_000935625.1 Nanorana parkeri | reverse complement strand
GGGGGGGGGGACTGGGGGAGAAAAAATGTGCTGGGCCGTTTTTACCCTAATGCAGAGAATGCATTAAGGTAAAAAACGCCCGGACCTTAATACTAGTTTAAGTGATACTATTTGTGGACATTTAAATATATTTATAAATGTTGGAGGCTGTGTAAGACCAACCAGATAAAAGTAATTTTGCAGCAATATGGAAGCGCACCTATTCTGATAAAGAGTTAGCTAGCATTGTACAAAATTTAACTTTTAACATATCATATGCGGCCATGCCCTTAGGAACTCAATGCATATGCATTCAATCTTGGATTAAAAAGAATGTTGCACAGGCCATGTCTATGGCCACCTTAACATATCAGTAGTGATAGTGTAGTAAACTGGAATGTCAGGCCTTTGCTTTTCCCCTCCGGCCTGGCTCTCTCACTTACAGTCTGCAGTCCAAACAGACAGAATGTGACAGAGGAATGTGTTTCAATAGCTCTTCAGTGTTAGAGATTGAAGACTGATGACTCATAACCAATTATTGACTGTACAAAGTTCAATTACAACTCTTGCCTTAGACTTAAGTAATCTTCTACAAGTTTTACACCAAGACTCTACTACCCTCACTTATAATTGTTAATGACTTTCTTCCTGAGTCACCATGATTGGACGTTCTCATTTAGCAGTGACTGGCATACCAAGATGTCTGCTCTGCTGCATGTTTTCAAGTTTCTATGAGGTCCAAATATGAAGCGTATGCATTAATACTGACACACTGAAATGTGTTCATACATTTCTTTTCTGCATTCCTATGTTTATAAACCAAGGTTGGCCATACTACCTGTGCAGTCTGTGCTCAGCTCTGGAGAGAGGAGGCAAGGACGCAGGTCTACCACCCCTCCCACACACACATACATTATGTAATGTAGATTCTCTAGAAAAGACTATAAAATAACAATATTTTCAAAATAGCAACAGTTAGGTGTGCTTTTAAAAGGAATCCATTGTAAGAAGAAAGTTAACCAACAGCCTGAGAGTAATGCTGGTACCATAAGGTGCTAGAGCATGCTTAAAGAATAACTCTGGACATACATATTCTTAACCCTTGCAGTGGGGCTACCCCTGCACTGCAAGGGTTAAGTGCTCATTTTTATCTAGGAGCAAAAGTAGCAAAGTTATACTCGCCTGAACCTTGCAGCTGGCTTGCTGTTAGACTGGTCCATGGAGCCTCTCCCCCCTTCTGCTACGGCAGTCTAAGGGCCTTTAATTCATCACGTCCTATACAGTGTATAGGACGTGAAGATGCCAGAGGGACATTCCATTGCTCAAGTGGAGTATGAAACAGACTAGAGGGGTTGGTCTAGTGCTTTCTCTACCTTCCACAATGGAACAAGCACAGTGGCTTAGTGGTCAGTGCTTCTGAATTGCAGCACTGGGAGTCCCTGGTCAAATCCTGCTCAGGATGCTATCAGCAAGAAGTTTGCATGTTCTCCCTGTGCTTGCATAGGTTTCCTCCTGCACTTCAAAGACACGCTGGAAGGTAAATTGTCCTGTATGTGTGTGAATTAGGGTCCTTGGATTGTAAGCTCCATGAGGGCAGGAACTGATGTGAATGTGCATTATGTAACGTGCTGCATAAATTGATGGCACTATCAGGATTATTCACGAACGATCCAGCTGTAGCTTCGGCTGATACTTCGGCTCTCTTCAGCCACCGGAGCCCTTTGGTTCAGTTGAACTTAAGGGCTGCTGTACGGGCTATTCACAATAGCCCGTACAGCAGCCAAATGTGGCCAAGTGGCTCAGCCGAGCTGAAGGCATATGCTTCGGCTCAACCAAGCCGAAGTGATAGCCAAAGCAGGGCGAATAGCCTGCCGAAGGCCGGCTGTAAGACCTGCAAATGACAGCTGGGCGGAGCCAGCCGCGTTCTCACGGCTGGCTCCGCCCAGTTGTAATGACAGACCAGCGTCCCCAAATGACCTAAACAGTAGAAAGGTATCATGGCACACTCACAAACCAGCATGTAAAACAACTTGTCTCACTACTAAGGTTAATAACAGAGGTTTGGATACACGTCTTCTGCAGAAAATGTGAAAGCCGCACAGCCACGCCAAGGCACCTCTTATAG
Source organism: Nanorana parkeri (assembly GCF_000935625.1). NCBI lineage: Eukaryota > Metazoa > Chordata > Amphibia > Anura > Dicroglossidae > Nanorana > Nanorana parkeri. Next base: position 602,716 of record NW_017306693.1, on the reverse strand, counting down.
TGCGGTCCTAACTCTAAACTATGAGAGTCTCCATCTTGGGGCACATGTGGGCAGAAGATTTCAAATTGGGTGCAGGTTTGTCAGGAGGAAGCCCAACCTCATTTAAGGCACAGAAACACACAAGGGATCCCACACATCCCAATGGCAGCTGAGAACCCCCATGCGTCACTGCACCAAATCGGTCAAGCAAAAAAAATGACAAACGCACTCAACAATTTGTCACCAGTTATACAGTGACAAATTGTGGTTTGTGAGTGTGCCATGATACCTTTCTACTGTTTTACTGTTCAAAGCCCATTTCGTGTGCACCTTACTGTATAACTGGTGACAAATTGTTGAGTGCGTTTGTCATTTGTTTTGCTTGACCCAAATGACCTAAAGACGCTGATCTGTCATCAAACAATAATAACTAGGCGGAGCCGGCCGTGATGTCACAGTCAGCTTCACCCATTTGTCCATTGGCCGGGACCTGCTAGAAGACTCTGAGAATAGGGGCGAATGGCAGCAAGTAAGCTGCCGGAGCTTGGGCTCAGCCGATCCAGATGTTGGATCAGCTGAGTCAAAGTCCTTCTGCACTGAGCCGGAGTGAATAGCCGAACGTAGTCACGGCTGACTCCGCCCAGTTGTAATGACAGATCAGTGTCCCCAAATGACCTAGGCTACTCACTCGGCTGGCTTCGGCAGATTTGTGAATAGCCCCCTATATAAATACCTGTAATAAATGTAAAAATACATTCATAAACATGCATGCTCAGCTGATCTACATAGGTATTGTTATGGAAAGATCTTTGGTAGTGGATGCACTTGCATGTCCAGCAATCTTCTCTAGGTAGCTTTGCATGGTGTAAAATGCAAATGTGCAGATACCCCCCCAGTAACCAATCATAGGTTTAACTTCTCAGTTCAAGAGCAACTAGACTGTAAATGAATGGCTGGTGACTGGGGAAGCATGAGTCAGCTTCATGGAGAATGGGATCAGGTCAGGCTGGTGTTGGTATCTCTGGGCGTTCCTTGGGGATAAGGGAGATGTTTCCCAGCCATACCCAGAGAAGGATCTACAGGCAGCTACAGATCCTGACAGATATTGACATAGGTGTGTTATGGCACGCCCCATTTTTTACATTCTTCCTGGCTTTCTAACTTTCTGTCATGGCTGAAAATCATTTCTAGCTTATATGCCTGAAGGCACAGGGGAATGTAGCAGTCCCCACCCTGCTGATGTGTCAGATTACAGAGACGTCCTGCACTTTAATGGGACGCAGACAGTTCTATCATAGACAGTGTGTTGGACATCGCTCAGTCTGACTCTCTTACCTGTTCCAATAAATGTACTGAATAAATACTGCCCATAAACAGCTTGATAAAGGGAAGAGATGCTTCTGATATCATACATTGGTTGTGATTATTTGGCTATTCTGTGATGTAGTAGGATGATAATTAGCCTCTCAGGCGTTCGGAGGTCACTCATTTGTAAAATCTCCCACTTAGAGGTTCCTATTTGTTTTTTCTTCTGTGAATAATATGAACGTTTAGAACTACCAACCACACGTCCTTATCCGCCAGTCTCATGGTGGGTTCTGGTCCTCATGCCACTCAAGCAAGAATGGGCAGGTACCTCTTTGCCTGTTGCTCCTGGGAAGATAGATGCCTGTTTATTGCCAGCTTAAAGCAGATTAAATGCTCAAACCTTTTTCAATAATGAAGCCACATCAAACAAATATACATTGTCCAGCAAATGATTTAAAGTCAAAAGGTTTTTAATCTATTTCAAATGCTGATGAAGTCACTTACAATGGACGCAGCTCCTTGATATTTAAAAGTTTTAGTTTCCTGCAGAATCAGCTGGATTCTGCAGGAGATTCTGCTGGATGAGGTCCAGTCCAGTAAGCACTGGACCTCATATCCTGTTTTAGGGTGGCGCCTTTCCCTTGCAGGGTCCTATGGAGCTACCCTATTGAGTGCAAGTAAGCTGTGTGTGTCTCCAAAGACACACAGGAACAGCAATGCAAACTGGCCTCTGCATCCTGCTCCTCCTTCCTTTCTTCTCCTTTCTCCAAGCTAGTAGATGGACAGCTGCTGGAGATTGTACTATCCCATGTGATCTTGTACTAGACAGGGAGTTCAGGGATGCTGAGCTGAGAGAGTTGGAGCTGCCTGGAATCATGATGGCTCTAAATGCCTGGACAAAAATTTTAAGAAATGCTTTGCTGATCAATATACAGTATATTTGCTTGATCTGGGTTCATTATTGACAAACAGGTTTAAGAAGAGTTTAATACTGCTTTAGGTTTTTGCTCAAGCACTTTACAGCCATTATGCTTGATAACAGCTCCAACTCTCTCAGCCCCACTTCCCCGAACTTCCTGTCCAGTGCAAGATCAGGGACAGGACAGTCTCCAGCAAGTGTCCATCTAATAGCTTTGAGAGGGAAGGGAAACCGACACTATTGGGACTCTCGATTTCCCGGGCAGGGCCCTCCTTACCATCTTGTCTTGTCTTGAATTGTACTGTACTTGTAATGTCTGATGCAGCAGTGCCGTCCGTCCGTTTTTTTACTACGGGCGGACGGCAAGAGGTTAAGCACCTGAATTTGCCTCGGTATCAGCCTCTTGTGGTTTTCTGCACAACAGAACTCCGGGGAAGGACAGCATCAGGAATCAAATGGGGGCACGGAAGGGACCAGGTTGTATTGCATAAGTGCAGTTAAGCACAGTCAGGTCACTAGCCAGGGTGTGCCATCTGCCAGGGCTGTGTAAATCTCAGGATTGGATGGAGAGAATTAGAAATCCTTTGGCAGGAAAAGGGAGGGAGAGAGAGAGAGAGGCGGTACCAGCATTTAATCCAAAAAGTTCTACCTTGGTGCCCCACATGAATGTAGCAATATAACAAAGGTTAGGTAGGCAGTCAAAGGTCTTCCACAGGGGTACATATATCAAATCATATGTTTTGGGGGGGAAAAACTGTATATACAGTGTGTGTTTTGTTTTCCCTTAATAATAAAAACCTTCCTTTAAAAACTGCATGTTGTGTTTACTTGTGTTTATCTTTGATTAATATTTAAATCTGTTTGATGATCTGAAACATAAAGTGTGACAAACGTGCAAAACAATGAAAAATCAGGAGGGGGCCAACACTTTTTTACACAACTGTGTATATATGTATGTGTATATATATATATTTCTCATATGAGCTTTAACATGTTTTAGAAAGATTGCAGCTTACCATGCTGCCTCATTTCCCACCCTCGGCTTATATTTGGGTCAATACTTTTTCCCAGTTTTTTGTGGTAAAATTAGGTACCTCGCCTTATATTCGGGACGGCTTATACTCGAGTATATACGGTACATTTTAACAATACTTGAGGATGCCACTAGGTAGGTGCTCATTCAGACACTTCCTGATATATGGTGACAACTTTCTGTTCCTGTCTCCAAACTGTTCTCCTGCGTTGTCACCCTGTCACTTGAGTGGCCATTTCAACACATATTATGCAGGTATACTGTTGTCACCATCAGGAAACCCGCCACTGAGAAATGCATTACAACCATCGCTGAAGTACATGCATATGGACAGAAGATCAGCAACACCAAAATGTAAGAAAGAATTGAAAAAAGAAAAGAAGTATTTTTTTTTTTTTATCAACTTTTTTATGATAAAAACTGCTTTAACAAACGAAATATCATTCAATTAGGGTTTACGCCTACTTGGAAGTTCTGGATATCCATCAGCTACCTTTATAACTATAATATGATCTTGTCTGGAGAAAGAAAGCCGCATCTCTGTATGATCTTTGCCCTCTTTTAAATCACTGTGTACAACTGACTCTTGCACCTGTTACAACAAAGAACGCTTAGAGGGTTTGTTCAGGTTGATATTGAGATAATTTACTGTGTACAATATACATTTTATTACAGAGAAACCTAACAAGGCTCTAACCCCAGAGCGGTTGCCTGCTTTGGTTACACATTTCCAACTACAAAGTGAGGTCAGAAGGCAAGCAGAACAGCAGACTATTCCTCAGTGTTCTTATGTGTTCTACGTTTGTCAGGGAATTACTGTCAATTAACAGAACTTTATGATTACAATGCTAACAACTGAGTCACACAAATCACATCTGATCCACCAGTATCACCGCTGATTCACACAATCTGCTACTTTGCTACAGTCCTGGGTTCTGGTACGGAAAGATTTTTGGTGGAATTTAAGACATTACCTGGTGGATCAAAGCCCCGGTTTGCTTATAAAATGATAGCACATATAAATCTGATGACTCAAATGTATCAATAAACCAATTATTAAGAATTAGGATACTTCCTGACAACATATCTCCAACCACTAATGAATATGTGCTGACCAACTTGGCCATCTGTGGTGCAGAATCAAATTTTCAGTAGGGCAGTTGTATTATACAAAATACGATATTGACCAGTCAGAACCAGAACCAAAATTAGAAGTGTATTTCCAGTGCTAGAATCTGAACCATGGTATTATTATTATTGATAATTATGGCTTCTCTTGGTTTTCTCTATATAGTCATACCTGGGAACTTTTGGGGGAGCTTGAGTTCCTGACGTATCACTGACCTACTCATCGACATGGATGTCACACCACTTCCTCAAACTAAATCTGTCCAAAACTGAGCTTCTAATATTTCCTCCTCTCCATGTTCCCTACTCCGACTTCTCCATCACAATCAACAGGGCTACAAACAGCCCCTCCCGTCAAGCCAGGGTGTTCGATGTATTTCTTGATTCTGAGCTCTCCTTTCAGCCCCACATTCAATCACTTTCCAAATCTTGCCGACTCAACCTCTGTAACATTTCCAAAATTCGTCCCATCTTAAAGGAGAACTATGGGGTCAGTGTTTTTCCCCACAGTTCTCCTTAGGGTAACGGGAGGACACAAACTAGCGTCCTCCCGTTACCCTAAGCTAAGTATACCGCGAGCTACAGCTCACGGTATATTGAGACGCCGCAGCCGGATCGGATCCCGACTTGGACGTCGGGATCCACCCAGCTGCGTGAGTGACAGCTGGCTCTGCCTATCTAGAGGCAGAGCCAGCTGTACCCGCCCCCTCCCCCGTCCGTTCCGCCAGTCAGCGCTGGCAGATCGGAGCGGGGAAGAGGGGAATCCAGCCCCTCCCCCTGTCACAGCAGAGAGCCGTGACAGGATCGAGAGGTGAGGGAACCTGGTATGTGTTCGCTCACCTCCCGATCTACTGAGCCGACCTGTGACAGTCTCATTGTCACAGGTCGGCTAGAACTATGAGGTGAGTGGAAATCACTCATCTCATAGTTCTCCTTTAACAAATGACACTGCAAAGCTTCTAATTCACTCCCTTGTAATATCGCGCCTTGACTACTGTAACTCCCTCCTTGTTGGTTTACCACTGAGCAGGCTATCTCCCCTTCAGTCCATCATGAACACTGCTGCCAGACTCATCCACCTTACCAACTGTTCAGTGCCTGCCACCCCTCTCTGCCAATCCCTCCACTGGCTCCCACCTTCCTAACAAATAAAATTCAAAATACTAACAACAACATACAAAGCCATCTACAACTCTGCTCCAACCTACATTACCCACCTCATCTCAAAATATCCAAGCCACCCCCTTTGCTCCTCCCAAGACTCTCCCAAAGCTCTCTTGTCACCTCCTCGCATGCTGTTTCCCATCCTCTGGAACTCTCTACCCCAATCTGTCTCCCTATCTTCTACTCTGTCCACCTCTAGGTGATCCTTGATAACTCATCTCTTCAGGGAGGCCTATTCCACCTCGATATAATAGTACTTTCAGTTCTTCCATTAAATCATTGCAAACAGTTATTACCTTTTGTTTCACTTACCCTCACATGAGCAGGACCCTCCTACCGCCTGTACTGAAATAGTATTGTTTATTGTATTGTCTCCCTCAATGTTGTAAAGCGCTGTGCAAACTGTTGGCACCATATAAATCCTGAATGAGAGAGAGAGAGAGACCCCAATTCAGCAATTCTAGCACCCCATGCATCAAGTTAAGCCCTAAATGCAGGAATTCGGCACCCCTAGCACCCCATCCAGTAATTCCAGCTCTTAAACTATCACTTTAATCCCCCAATCCAGCAATTGTAGCATAGCATCCAGCAATTTTAACCCCCAATCCACCAATTCTATCACCCCATCCAGTAATTCCAGCTCCCAATCCAGCAATTCTAGCAACCCGTCCAGCAGTTTCAACCCCCAATCCACCAATTTTAGCACCCCTTCCAGTAGTTCCAGGTCTCAATGCATCCAGCAATTCTGTTACCCCATCCAGCAATTTCTACCTCCAATTCCGGCAGCCCTTCCAATATTTCCAGCTCTCAATCCAGCAATTGGAGAATCCCATCAAGCAGTTTAGGGCTGCAACAACTAATTGACATAATCGATTGGTCGGCCCTGTTCACGGCTCGACACACACTGCGCGCCTCCTCCCCACCTCACGCTCGTCGCTGCCAGACCGGCCGCCTGCATCCACGCTCCACACGCCGCACCTCCTCCCCGCCTCATGCTCACCGCCCGCCCAAATTCACGATCGGCACAAGGACACGGGGAGAAGAAGTAAGGAGAAGCAGGTGTGGGGGAATGACAGCCTCCGATAGACAGGCCTGATCTCAGAAACAAGTTGCTGGAAGACTGCTCATGTAAGCCTGCACTTTCCCCCACATGGTGCTCTACAATGTATTGCTGTGATTTGTATTCCTTTATAGCTGATGGTACATTGTGCTGTATATTATACCATCAGCTATAGAGGAATACAAATCCCAGCAATACATTGTACATTGTATGTATAATGTATTGCTGGGATTTGTTGTATACCTCTATGGCTGGTGTTTTTCTGCATTGCGCTGTATACAGTACAACAAATCCCAGCAATAATACATTATACAGCGGAATACCACCAGCTATAGAGGAGTACAACAAACCCCAGCAATAATACATTCTATAGCGCAATGCAGAATACCACCAGCTATAGAGGAGTACAACAAATCCCAGCAATAATACATTCTATAGCGCAATGCAGAATACCACCAGCTATAGAGCAGGCCTTCTTAAACTTTTTCCTCTCGTGACCCCTTTTCGGCAAAGGAAATTTTTACGTGACCCCCAGGCATTGATGTGCTTTGCGTTCCCGTGCGGCCAAAGGTGCAGTGCCCTTCACTGCACCACCACGCCCCCTCCCGACCCTTAACAAATTGAGCTCACCACAATGCGATCCAATGCATTTCGGTCACAATCGGGCCAGAACGCACTGAGGATGGTGTGAAGTAGTCCTTAAGGGGCAATTCACCCCAATTGCTGTTCCAGAGCAGCAGTTGCTGGAACGCACAGCAATCGCTAACTAAACTTCCCCCTTTGTTCTTGGTAGATACGAAGTGCGCAGGGAGGTCCGGGGCCTTTACAAATACACTTCACGTATTCACGTATTAATGTATAACAAAAAAAGCGTGCATGGAGCCCGGGCCTTCCTGGCCCCTCACACAGTCACTGACTGTAGCCCTCTGATTTGGACCGCGACCCCCCCATTCACTTGCGCAACCCCATATGGGGTCGTGACCCACAGTTTAAGAAGGTCTGCTATATAGGACTACAGAACCCAGCAATAGTACATTATACAGCGCAATGCAGAATACCGCCAGCTATAATGTACTATTGCTGGGTTTTGTTCTATTCCTCTATAGCTGGTGGTATTCTGCATTGCGCTGTATAATGTACTATTGCTGGGATTTGTAGTCCTCTATAGCCGGTGCCATTCTGCATTCATTGCTATATAATTTTACACTTTTCATTTCACTATATTGCACACCACACTTTTTTTTTCTTTTTTACTTCCACCGCTCCAAGCTTGCTCCTGTGATGGACTACAATCTCAATACAAACTAGTAGTCCCATCACTGGAGCCATTTTTAAAAATGTATTTTATTTTTTATCCGATTAACCGATTAATCGAACTTAATAATCTGCTAACTAATCGATTTTGAAAATAATCGTTAGCTGCAGCTCTAAAGCAGTTCTAGCATCCAATCCAGTAATGGAAGAAACACATCATTAGAGGAGCGTGGCGATGGTGAGTATGAGTGAGTGAAGGAGTTGGCAGGCAAGAACCTGTTACCTTGCCCACTTAGATTCTCTTTAAGATGGTACTATTGTAATCAGTCTAAGGTTTAAAGGAAAGACCCCAGCTATAGTGCTGTAGTGCTTAACAATATCATTGAGCATACACAGCAGCTGAAATCTGGTGCTATTTATAGTATATCATTCAATATATTCAGGGAATGTAATAGAATAACACAAGAGGGTTGATATTGGCATACACATATCCATTTGTACTAGAGCTGTACTCTGCCTCGCTTTACCCTAGCTCAGCGGCCTTCGCATATTATACATTTTTAATGCAGCTGAGAATACTGCATGGGATGAAGCTCAGACAAGCAATTAAGCAATGAGAGCGTGTGTAGAGGAATACAGGGGAGGGCAATGACAGGAGGGTCAGGTACTATTGTGACACGACACCGGTGGTGGTGAGTCTGCGTACATTCATACCTGTGCTGACTCATGGGACCTATGACTGTAGAATTAGAATACTGTCATGTTTTGACTAGTGAAACTAGGAAATGAAACATAGGCTCATCATCTGAATCCTGTAACATATTCAGGGTCAAGCTGATTAGCACTTCCTATAGACTGTAACTGTCTTGCTGGTCCTACATGTGTATATTTTCAAAGAGACATTTCTTTATATAAAAAAGAAAAAGTAGAGACAACGTCCACTGCCTGCCCTAGAAATCTTCTATTTTCATGTGCAGAGTGCCTATAGTTCCATTTATGTTTCCCATGCACGCGGCTGCTGTACACTGAAGACCAAGACTTGTGTTCTGAAGTAACATCTACACTATATGGCCAAAAATATGGGAACACCTGGTCTTCACACCTGATATCCCATTACAAAACCATGGTCATTCATACGGAGTTGACCCCCTTTATGACTATAACCACCTCCACTCTTCTGGGAAGGCTTTCCACAAGACTTTAGGGCAGTGTTTCTCAACCAGTGTGCCATGGCAAAATTTTGTGATGGTAGGACTCTGATGAGCTTCTGGTGTGAAGGGTGCTCCTGACATGAAGGGGGAACCTTGATCTAGATGTGGGGGACTCTTGATATGAAAGGGGGACTCTAATGTGAAGGGGGGCTTCTGATGTGAAAGGAGAGCTTCTAATGCAAAGAGGGCTCCTAATGTGAAGGGTGGGGCTTATGATGTGAAGAGGGGTATTGATGTAACGGGGTACACAAAAGTGAAAGGAGGATTCTGATGTAAAAGGGGGTATCAAATGTAAAGGGGGATGCCTCGAAATTTTGCATACTTTTAGAGGGTGCCATAACTCAAAAAAAGGGTTGAGAAATGCTTCTTTAGAGTATGTCTGTGGAAAGCCAAAAGAGTACGTGTGAAGTCAGGTATTGATACTGGACCAGAAGACCTTGCTCAAAATTGGCGCTCCATTGTTAAGATGTTACGTAGGGTTCAACCTAAATCTACAATCCTAAATTTAAGTTGAATGGTACAAAAAATAATTTTTTTACAAGAGAATGGAGGTTTGGATTTCCTTCCCCACTAAGGGTGGAATGTGTACTCTCCATGGACTCATATGGATCATAATGGATGTCGCAAGTGCGAAAAATGAAGGCATTGTTGTGGGGGGATGGGGATTACTGTGGTATCTGTGAGATGTAATACCAGAAAGTGTTACGCCTACACTTTATTTAGCATGCCCATAACATGCAAAATATATTTGACGCTAGGTCTGCTTTAATATTTCATGTGTTTGCTATATATCTCCTTTATTTTTGTTTGTTTGATTTATTTTTCAGACACACCGACGAAATGCTGTACATTGGTAACGGGTCAGAGGGTTCTGGTGCTAAAATCTTGGTTCAGTAAGATACTGTTGTAGAAATGTTAAAAGCCTAACTCTAGCTTCTCTAAAAATGAAAAAAAAAATAGTACTTCTTAAAATGAAAGAGCAGTCAGGGTCCCCCGCAGAGTTACTGCTCTGTCTAGTGTCGATGGTCCTCTTCTGGGATGAATGACGCCCAGAATCATGTAACCTACTTCCTGTGAGCCCAGGGTGTCAAGGACCCTCCCCATAGGGCACCCTATTAAGCTGTCCAGGGCTTACAGGAGAATGGTGCAACCTCTCCCAAAAAGTGAGTGAGGAATTGTAGGGGAAGGTTTTAAAATGAAAAGGCAGTCTCACAAATTCCTTGGAGAGACTTATGTGAACAGCTGCAGGCTGGAAGCGCTATACAAAGCAAATACACCTAACAGTGCCCATAGCTGTTTGCAACCATTCACATTTAATTGGACATGCAGAAGTTACTCGCAGATGATCGCCCTGAATGCAAACTATTTGTGTCCAAGGGGACACAGCACACACACAAAGTATCTTATACGTATATATTATGTATTATTACAAGCCATCTTAAACCTCAAGATCCTGTTAGCAGGCCGATAATAAAGACCGCCTATCTGTCTATCTCCAGCAGTCTGAAATGCCTCCATGACTTTTTTTTTAACCTTTTTTTGGCTTTAGTCCTCCTATGACCCAACCCCAATGTCCTCCTGTGACCCAAAGCCAGCATCTAGCAGGCTACTGCCCACCAGGAAGGATTGTGACAATATTCTCAGGATCCACACCGCTGCCTGATTGACAGCTGGCTCTGCCTCTATAGAGCCAGCCATGCCCGCCCCCTCCCCTGTCTGTCCTTCCAATGAGTGCCGGAGGAACAGAGAGAGGGGAGGGGGAATCCCTGAAGGGAACGGTGAGGGACAGTCATCTCTCTCTGCAGGGAGAACACTGTATACTGAGCGATCAGTGGTTTGTGATTGCTGAGTACTCAATCTTTTTCTTCTTTCATACAGCTTTTATACATTAAAACCCATGTTCACTGACCAGCAAAAACTGGAATGTGTCTGCTATTGGACTATTTTGGTTTAAAGCAAAGTTCATTTAGGCTTTAAGGGAACCTTCTGAGCAGGGGCGTCCCGAGGCTGGGTGACACCTGGAGCGGTAACCGAGTGTCACCCTGCCGAGACGTCACTGCGCATGCGCGTGACGTCACCACGGGTGTGCGCGATGACGTCATCGCGCGGCAGCATTCTGATACCTGCTGGCATCCATCCACAAGAAGG
>NW_017306693.1:555989-591350 GCF_000935625.1 Nanorana parkeri | reverse complement strand
CCGGCGGGATAAGGTATGCCGCCGGGTCCCCTCCACTCTCCTGATACTGTTGGTCGTTCAGTCCATGACCGAGCGCCCGACTTTTCAGAGGGGGGTGACACCAAAATGACTGTGAGTCATTTTGGTGTCACCCGTCCAATGGTGTCACCTGGGTGTGGGCCGCACCCCCCGCATCCCCCTTGTGCCGCCACTGCTTCTGAGTAGAGGTGCATCGAAATGAAGATTTCAAAACCAAAATGAAACTGAAATTTAAAAAAAATGTCAGGCCAAAACTGAAAATGTTTTATTCTAACGTTTTCTAAAATTTTTAAATATTTGATTTTTATTTATTTTTTATAAACATTTTGATTTTTTTATATTTATTTATTAATTGTTATTAAATATTTCAATTTTTTACTTTACTTTTAGCGGCTTCGGAGAAATATTAGGGGCCTAAACAGACCCATGATATTCCCTTTTAAAATCGAAAAAGAGATTGAGGACATAGATTCCTCAATCTCTTTTTCCGCAGCACCTGTTATAAATGAACAGGAATCTCCATACTGAGTGTTCCTGATCATTCATTACTTGTGGAGATAGTATGTTTACTGTGTCCACAATCATGAATGAACAGGAGGTGATGTAGATCCCTTCCCATTCATTCCTAATTGAGGATACAGTAACCATACTCTGTCCTCAATTATTTACAAACACTCAGCGATCACTGATAGCTGAGTTGTTGTACCCGCTCTCCATCCTGACACGCTGTCACAGGAGGCTGGGTGGGGCGGTGCGGGAGGAGAGCTCATGCTCCTGTGACAGCAATGACTGTCTCCGCCCACACTGCTCTCCTCTGATCTGTCACAGGAGGCTGGGAGGTGCGGGAGGAGAGCTCAGCCTCCTGTGACAGTACTGGCTGTCTCAGGCCACACCGCCGCTCTCCTCAGCCTCCTGTGACCGATCAGTAGAGCGGCGGTGTGGGCGGAGACAGTCAGTGCTGTCACAGGAGGCTGATCGGTGTGGGAGGAGAGATGTCGGCCGCTCACAGCACTCTCCTCCTTCAGCGCTCAGTTTCCTCCTCCCTCATGGGACACAGAGCAGCACCCAAGGGGAGGAGAGAAAGAATGAATGCACCACTATTTGGGGCAAAACATTGCACTTTCGGCATTTGGCCAAAAGTGCAATTTTCTGCCAATATGTTTAGGCGGCCGATATATCGGTGCATCCCTACTTCTGATATCGTTGAGATGTTAAAGCTGAACAAATATAAAAAGTTGGCAGATATAAAGATATACAAATGAACCCAGTTAAGTATTTATTAAATATATTTGTAGATGCAGCTAGTGTAAAGCTATACACTGGTAGTTCCTTGTACCTATGTTCATGAAAAATAGCATTAGAACATTCGACAATGCCATCAGAGACTTATAGAATGTTGTTCACATTTTTGTTTGATTTTAACATTCTATTTTGGAATGAATGGAGTTTAAGTGGTTTTATGTGCAGGTTACACAATTCATAAACAACTGAACAACTGATGAGGACTACAGGACTAGTGTTGTACAAAGGTAAAGGGCAGTATGTCTGCGTGGCTTCAGATGTATGAGGAGCAAACATTATAACACTTTGACCATGCCATATGAGCGCTTACTGCTAGTAGGACTGAACTGAGAATGTGGCGAGCATATGCGGGAGTTGACAGTGAGCAATCAAAGATGAGGCTGTGTGGCACCAAGCAAAGATCTTGGTGTGGTGATACAAGCAAATATAAGAGTTGAAGGGTGAGTGGGGCTACTGGCAACAAGCTTAGGTGGTCAATAAGTGTAACTTAAATAAAAATGGATTTACACTTTAAGCAATACAGCCTGGTCATCTCAGCCCCCAGCCTGTGATTTGTCAGAATGTTCCTTGTAAGTACATGTTCCTGCAGCACTCCGGATTGCCCCAAATGTTGACCCTTTCTCTCTGAGTTCTGCTGTGCAGGTAACTTCTAGAGGCAAATATCAAGTCAGGTACTTACATTAGAATCATTTACAAATACATTTAATCCACTTTTATTATATATGTAAATGCATTATTGTCTGTTTGAAGTTTAGCTTAAAAAAGGAACTCTGTTCTGAATTAGCCATTCAACCAATGGGGACACTGTGCTGGCAAAATCTACAGTACAAGGAGGATAATTGTATAGAAAAGAGGGGACAAAGGTATTTGATAAGAGCTTAGGGACAGCTGAGCCTTAAGCCAAGGGCAAAGATACATCTACATGTGACCCTGTGCTTTGTAAACAGTAGTAAGGAATCACCAGTGCACCAATGGGTAGTGTGTGAACATTCTTGCTTCTTCTTTAACCACTTGCTGACCGGGGTGTTTAGACCCTCTTCCTGTCCAGGCCATTTTTTAGTGTTCAGCGCTACAGTACTTTTAACTGATTTTTATTCCGTCATGCAACGCTGTACTGAAATTAATTTTATAATATTTATAATTTTGGGGACAGATAGCGCTTTCTTTTGGGGGTATTTAATCACCACTGGGAGTTTTATTTTTTTACTATATAATGAAAAAAGTACCGAAAATTTTGAAAAAAACCTGTTATCCCTATGTTATGTTATAAAACATTTATTATTACCCAATTTTTTGGTAAAATATAAAAGGCGAGGTCACGTCGGGTAAATAGACACCAAACATGTCAAGCTTTAAAATTGCGCGCACCCGCTACATCGCAAAAAACTACCATACTCAAAATTGACCACAGCCGACGCTTTAAAAGCTTTTACCGCTCATCAGTTTAGTGCTGTCAGTGATTGATGGCCCTAGAATTATTGCTCTCACTCCGACATTCGCTGCGATATGTAACATGTGCGGCGCAATGGATGTAATTGTCGTTTTCCCACGTAGGCGGACTCGACGTGTGCATGTGGGGACGGGGGACTTTAATTTTTTTTTATTATTGCTTTGATATGTGCCTTTTAATTTTTACATTTTTTTGTAACTTTAATTTTTTTAAACCTTTTTTTTTCACTGAACTTTATTGCTATCACATAGGGAGCAAACAAGCTCCCTATGTGATAGCCAATTTCCAGTGACAGGTCCTCTTTATGGAGACATCAGGGGTCTTTTACCCCGGCCTATGTGTGGAAACTAAGCCTGTTGCCTACTGAGGCATCCAACCTCAGGCAATTGTAGACACTGGGAGTATCATGCGGAGGGTGGAGGGGTGATGGGACTGTAGTTTACCCAGCAGGTTGCACAGCAACAGGGCCTTGTGCTCTCAGTAGAATTCCCAACCCCCAGTACATCAGGTACTAATGTGTTTATGCAACTAAGTGATTTTTCACTAGGATAACTAGAGAGTTGTCTGGGGTATATATAATTAGGCACTTGTATTACAGCAGATACAGAGTTATGCTACTAAGTAGGTTCTTCCACAGTTCCCAAATTGCAGTAGTTCACTAATGAATATAGTCCTTCCAACTAGAAACAGCGGATACTACTAGCAACAAACTGTCTGGGGAAGATCCCCTACTTGCGGTTTAGGTGTCTGGAGACTGTTTATGGAGTAGGAGTGGTTGACTGAAACCGGGATACAACATAGGCTTAAACTACTTAATGCAAATAAAGCATTAGGACCTGATAATCTACATCCCAAGGTACTCAAGGAACTGAACAAGGAGATAACGAGACCATTATTCCTCATTTTTAAGGAATCCGTAATGGCTGGTAGAGTGCCAAGCGACTGGCGAAGGTCTAATGTGGTACCTATATTCAAAAAAGGGTCAAAATGCCAACCAGGGAACTATAGACCAGTTAGTCTGACATGCATAGTATGTAAACTGTTAGAGGGAATTATTAAGGACTACTTAGTGGAATTCGTCCGGGATCATGGCATTATAACTGATAACCAGCATGGATTTAGGAAGGATCGTTCTTGCCAGACCAACCTGCTGACCTTTTACGAAGAAGTGAGTAGAGATCTAGATGGAGGGAGGATGGTGGACGTAGTATATCTGGACTTTTCCAAAGCATTTGATACTGTGCCACATAAACGCTTGCTACACAAGCTGAGGTCTATGGGCATAGATGAATTAGTGTGCACGTGGATAGAAAACTGGCTAAAGGAACGTGTACAAAGAGTATCGATAAACGGCACCTTTTCAGACTGGGCTGAGGTCATGAGTGGCCTGCCCCAGGGTTCTGTGCTGGGTCCCATGCTTTTTAACCTGTTTATTAATGATATAGGGGAGGGAGTGAGAAGTCATGTCTCAGTGTTTGCTGATGATACTAAAATTGGGAGGGTAGTAGACACAGATTTATACATTGTAACATTACAGGAGGACCTGGATAAACGTGGGGAATGGGCAACTGTATGGCAGATGAAGTTCAATGTCGATAAATGTAAGGTAATGCACTTTGGAGTTAAAAATAGGCAAATGGACTATACACTTATGGGTGCGCCACTGGGGAAGTCAGAAACGGAGAAGGATTTGGGGGCCATTATAGACCGCAGATTGAATAACAGCTTGCAGTGCCATACTGCTGTAAACAAAGCAAGTAGAGTCCTCTCATGCATTAAGAAGGGAATGTATTGCAGGGACAAGTCTATAATTTTGCCACTTTACAGATCACTGGTTCGGCCACATCTGGAGTATGTGGTCCAGTTTTGGTTGCCGATACTCAGAAAAGATGTCCTTGAGCTGGAGTCCAGCGGAGGGCAACCAAACTCATTAAGGGGTTCGAAGACTTGAACTATGAAACAAGGTTGTTAAAATTAAATATGTTCTCTTTGGAGGTTAGGAGATTAAGGGGGGACATGATTTCCTTGTATAAACTGTTCAACGGCGACAGCAACATTATTAACAAACTCTTTACTGTTAGCTCCGTAACAAAGACCAGAGGGCACCACCAAAAATTGGTATAAAAAAATTTCTACACACGGGGCGCAAGGGGTTCTTCACAGTTAGAGCGGTTAGGGTCTGGAACTTGCTGCCGCAGGAAGTGATTTCAGCTAAGAGTGTGGAATCATTCAAGAAACTCCTGGACGAGTTCCGTGGAGACCGTAGCATAAAGGGGTACAAGTACTCTTAAGAGCAAAATCACACATGGACTAATACACACACACACACCTGCTCAAACATAAATGCATACACGCAATAGGTTGGACTTGATATACTTATGTCTTTATTCAACCTCAAATACTATGCAACTATGTAACACTCACCATAACCATACCTTCCATCCTTCTATGAGCCAATTTCACTTAGAAGGCATTAGAGTGCTATAGACTCCGGGTCAGCATAGACAAGCCAGTCATTACATGATTTATTAATTTTGCTATGAAGCAGAGAAAGAGATTTAAAACAATGTGTGCTGCTGTTTCTATTGTGTGAAGATCATGGCAGGTCCTGGTGTCCTTGTTACTTATTAGAGGACAGCAAATATTTTCTAACCCATCATTGTCAGATAGATAAAATTAGTAAATAAATAGTGATGTTCTAAGTACTATTTCTTATATTGTTTTGTACCTTAATTTTATGATTGAGAACCCCATGCCTCAAAGATTTGAAGATTATGAGCGCCCCTGACCAAATGCTTAAAGTGACATTAAACTCAGAAGGTAAATCTTAAAAATGTATTCAAGTACCTTCATTTTTGAAAAAAATGTACCTTACGTGTTTAGCCCCCTGCACAGTGGCTACATTCCTAGAGTGTTCTTTTTGTAAGGAGTTAATTAATACCATCAGGACTTGTGTGGCAGAGAGACTTATGGAACTTGTAGTGCTGGGATGGGAAAAGACAATGTTAATTTGCACAGAACAAACTACAGCTCCCAGGAGGCTTTTACAACCTTGGGAGGTGTGGACAGAGTCTTCTTGGAGAGCGCGGGGAGAATGGCAGAAACCCTGGAAGTTACAAGACCTGCGGCTGAGGACTGTCTGATTTATCGCTCCAAGGAAAGAGAGAGGCCTGGTAATGATTACTGCTTTAGTTGCTGAGAGATAGCTGTGAGCACTGCTGTGGGGACTGCCCGATCTTCTGGACAGCAAATACCAATTCTGCTGCTGTGGAAGATTTACCTGCTGTATCATTGACAGACACCACAGCCTCTCCGAATGACCAGATGCTACTGGGACCACATGGCTGCTATTATAGGGAGAGATGCCAGCTGCTTCTGCACACAAACCTCTTCAGAAAGTCCGGGGAACAGCCGGCTGGAGAGGGGGCCACCCCATTCGTTGGCCAGCGAGGGAATCGTCATCCAGGTCCATCCGCTGTAGGAGTGGTAAGAGACCATGAGCCATTTTTGTTATTAAAGTTAAATTATCTTCACAAGCAAGACCGTGGGCCCCAATGTGGGCTAGCCTAGTCAAATGCCACTGGCCAGAAGGTTAAAGACCTAGGTATATTTGCACTGAGACTTCATCTTCTCGGCTAGCTATTGTCTGAGTTACTGCTAGTCAGTTTAGTACTGCCTATGGTTGAGATTAGACAACCACAGCTGAGGGGAAGTCTGAATGCCTAAATGTGTTATGTAACATGCATTGCCACTCCTGAATTTACTGGTTATAACTATCTGCTGTCTGTAATAACAAACCAGAAACTCAGTAACACTTCTTTAAGAAAAACCCACAAGGTGTGTTGCGGTGCTGTGGATTTAGTCTGGGTGATTTATACTGGTGTGGGATGGAAAAACCCAAAGGGTGAGCGCTACACTTGTGTATCACTCGGCTGTAGATCCTCCAATCATCTCTGAATTGGTGCCGACACTGTCCTTCCTTCTTGTGGGTGGCTACTTTTGTTCCCCATGGTCCCTGTGTGTGTTGTCAAGTAGTCACCGCTCCAAGCTCACTCCTGTGATGGACTACAATCTCAATACAACAAAAATAATCTAAACATGAGATTGTAGTCCATCACGGGAGCGAGCTTGGAGTGGTGACTACTTTACAACACACACAGGGACCATGGGGAACACAAGTAGCCACCCTCCAGAAGGAAGGACAGTGTCAGCACCAATTCAGAGATGATTTGAGGATCTACAGCCGAGTGATGCACAAATAAGATACATTTTTGTTAATAGTTAGATTACTTGAATGCATTTTTCAGATTTAACTTTTTGGTTTAACTGCCTAGCTAAAGTCACCCTAAGTGGATTAGGAACACATCACACTGGTGATCACCATATGCTTCAGATGAGGAATTGTGTGAACAGCCATGCAATGAATGACACAGGTAGAAGGTGGAGTTCAGTCTATTGGCCAAGCAGGGAAACCCTTTAATTCATATTAGGAATCATTTTAAACACTGTATTCCTCATGATCAGTTCTTATGTGTCAAGTTTCTTCTTTAGGGCTTGTTTGGTAAGAAGCAGTAAAATGACACCTTGTTCTGAATTCAGCTATGTAATAGCCTAGCAGCTAAACGTCTGTGGGAATTATTGTGCAATGCATTTTCATTATGGTGCCTCCAGTCACGTAGTTTCCAGCGTAAGAGGAAAAGCTGCTGAATTTAAATTTTAAGCATTTTTTTCTTTTAAATTTAAATGAAAGAAAATTTCCCATGAGACACATAGCTGACAGAGCACATGACTTCTCTAGAGATTCCTTTGAGGGATGGTTGTGATCTGTTCTTCCTGTATACCTGTCATCTACTACATGCAGAGCAAAATTTGAAGTTGATAAAGAAATCTCTTAATACAGTTTATGATGAAATCACACATAAGGCCACATAAGGTCACGTATGGCCAACAATGAAGGTGTTTCATGTAGATTTGGGAATGGCACTCAAGTGTTTATGATAAAGTATGGGATCTGGGCCCCCTGCTAAGACAGCTAGAATCCCTCATATGTGGACCTCAGCCGGGTTAGTCCCCCCATATCAAAATTTTTGAACAAAACATATGCAGTTGGTTAGATCTTTGTTTGATCAGGTTAGATCTCTGTTGTTTGCGTTAGATCTCACACAGAAATAGAGATATTAACAGTTATTTGCAGGGGGGGCTAACCCGTCATCAGCCCCCCCTTGTCAAAAAATTGAAAAACAGTTAGCTATTTTGGAAGCTATTTGTCAGATCCGGTAAGATCAAGTGGTTTCAACGTTAGATCTCATATAATTACAGAGATATTTCACATAAAAACACAGATATTAGTTGGCATTATATGGGGGAGCTAGCCCCCCCACATGCAATTTTCTGGTAAAATTTCATTCAGGCTGATAGGCCTTCGTTAGATCGGGTGAGATCAGGTGGTTTCAATGTTAGATCTCATATAATTACAGAGATATTTCACATAAAAACACAGATATTAGGTGGCATTATGCCGAGCGCCGCCCTGTGGGCGTGGATGGACGGCATGATGTCGGAGGAGTGGGCGGAGCCTTACACCACTTCAGGAATGCGGGCGGACCCGCATATTACAGATATTAGGTGGCATTACATGGGGGAGCTAGCCCCCCCACATGCAATTTCCTGGGAAAATTTCAGGCTAATAGAGAATAGTTAGATACAGTGATTTGGTTATTAGGCCGAGCATGCACATGGTGGTGTTACATGAGCCCCCCCCCCGGAGCATGCACAGGGTGGTAAAAAGTAATAATCATAATGTGAATAGGAATAAAAGCTCTTTATTGCAGTTTGATCACTGAGATGTTTTATTTCCTCTAAGATAATTACAGAAAAGAGAAGTTCGGCCTCTGTGGCAGTTGCTTAAAATTACTTCGGCCGGGTTCACTTCTAAGCAAATGAGCTGGTGAGCTTTTTTCGCGCAGTTGTCGTGCGATTTAGTTTTGCTCGATTTTGCTTGACGCGCGGTTTTCAATGCATAGAGATGTATATGGGACCCCAGCGGCGTAACAACCGCCTCAGGCCTGGTTTACACCTGGGCGGTCTGTGATTGTGCAGCAATTGTGCACGCTACAGGGTGGATTGCCGGGTAGACACGGAGTCGACCACCTCCGACAATTGCTCTGGTGGTGCCGTTATTTTCTAATGGCACCCCAGTCGCGCTGAGCGGATTGCGCAGCTTCCCAGAACAATCCGCCCGTGCAAACGAACACGATCACGGCTAAAACAGCCGCACTTAATGGGTCGCAAAAAAAGGTGCATGTATCTTTTTTCTGCAATTGCCTCGTGGATGTCACCCCATTGAAATCAATGGGGCCGCGCAGCAATCACTGTGTGCAATTGTGCAGGACGAGCGCCACAGATCGTATAGGTCTGCACCGGCCCTCAAAGTAGCTCCTGCACCTTTTTGCGTGGCAGGTGCAATCGCAAAGGTGGAAAAGCTCTCTTTTGTGCGATATCATGAGGCTAAATCGGCCTGATAAATCGCTTAGATGTGAACCGCGCCTCAATTATATCAAATATAGTCTTTGTAATTATATGAGATCTAACGTTGAAATCACTTGATCTCACCGGATCTAACGAAGGCCTATCAGCCTGAATGAAATCTTACCAGAAAATTGCATGTGGGGGGCTAGCTCCACCATATAATGCCACCTAATATCTATGTTTTTATGTGAAATATCTCTGTAATTATATGAGATCTAACGTTGAAACCACTTGATCTCACCCGATCTAACGAAAGCCTATCAGCCTGAATGACATTTTACCAGAAAATTGCATGTGGGGGGGCCAGCCCCCCCTTATGTAATACCAAATATTCATCATTTCTCTGTAATTATATGAGATCTAACGTTGAAACCACTTGATCTCACCGGATCTAACGAAGGACTATTAGCCTGAATTAAATTTTACCAGAAAATTGCATGTGGGGGGGCTAGCTCCCCCATATAATGCCACCTAATATCTGTGTTTTTATGTGAAATATCTCTGTAATTTATATGAGATCTAACGTTGAAACCACTTGATCTTACCGGATCTAACGAAGGCCTATCAGCCTGAATGAAATGTTACCAGAAAATTGCATGTGGGGGGGGGGGGCTAGCCCCCCCTTATGTAATACCAAATAGTCATAATTTCTCTGTAATTATATGAGATCTAACGTTGAAATCACTTGATCTCACCGGATCTAATGAAGGCCTATCAGCCTGAATGAAATTTTACCAGAAAATTGCATGTGGGGGGCTAGCTCCCCCAAATAATGCCACCTAATATCTGTGTTTTTATGTGAAATATCTCTGTAATTATATGTTTTTGTCTCCATTTTGGGGATTCACCCACTTTATTTGTCCTTTGTGAATGTTACCACTGAGGGTGAAAGTAAAAGACAACCCTAAATTCTGAGTTGTCATCAGAACATGGGAAGGAATCAGGGAAATCTTCTAATTGGGACACAAGTTCTGGTGGCCCTGGAGACAACCTGTCATTTCCCTCATTTTGAAGGGAATTTCCTCTCACCCACCCTTGTGGCTATGGGACAGGAAGTAAAGGGGAATTTACTCAATGGGATATAGCAAAAAAAAAAAAAAAAAGGTCACATCTTTTTGCCTTGAGGAAGGGACCCTGCGCGGCCCCGAAACGTCGGTTTATTTGGATGTCTGTGACGCTTTCTGTCCAATAAAAGGGACATATTTATCTTTACTACTGAGTGCTGGTGATTTCCCGACTTTCCTGTGTTTGCACGGCGCCATTCCGTGGTAATTCATCACTGCGAGCACCACTTTTTTCTTATCTGGACGGGACTGCTGTGGGGAGTGCGGAGGGTCTCTCCATCGACTTACAAAAAAAAACATTGACAGGGGCAATAGGGCACATTCTATATGACAATGCTATAACACGTATTGGAGTTTAAGAAGGCACCTCTTTCTGGGTGAGCTTACATTAGGTCCTCCAGTTCCACTCTGGGCAACTAGTTCCACTCTGGGCAAAAGTTAAAATGTGAATAGTGATAATCATTCACATTGTTGCTACATACATAAACATATGTACACCCCTCAGGTAAAAATGCCCAAGCCTGTTGCTGTACAAGGAATGCGACGGTGCTTTTTGATCTCTGTACCATCCCTACAGCCCCGCAGTGCCTATATTCTGCTTTATTCTTGTTTTTTTCTTTATTGTTTTTTATTGGTATCTATCTACCAGTAGCTGCCTCATTTCCCACCCTCGGCTTATATTCGGGTCAATACTTTTTCCCAGTTTTTTGTGGTAAAATTAGGTACCTCGGCTTATATTCGGGACGGCTTATACTCGAGTATATACGGTATGTTTTGTATGTTTTATACATGAAAACCTAATAAAATTCACTTAAAAAAAAAAAAAAATGCCCAAGCCTGCACTATGGAGGCAAGGGGCATGCATACTAGCAGGGATTGGAGACAGAGCAGAGGAGCTCCCCTGCAGAGACTAATTGAAGGTAATGTTATGACAGTTTATGCTGGTCAGGTAACTTATCTTTAAAGGGCATCTATGGTGAAATACATTGTAAACTAATTGAAGATGCCCAAAGGATGTACCTCCTCAATACACTGACACAATTTCACTGGGCCCTGAGAATATACACTTCCTTTAGCCCCCACTCTCAGGCCAGGTTCACGCCTGGGCGATCAGTGACTGCACGGCAATCATGCACAAACACTGGGCGGATGGTGGTGCGGTCAAGGAATCGCCCACAACTGACGATTGCGCTGGCAATGCCATTATTTTCTAATGGCACCCCAGTCGTGCCAGGCAGATCGTGCGGTTTTCCGCCGCGATACCACCCGCACATCGTGTGTCTCAAAAAAATGTACTTTTTAAGCGATTGCCGCGTGGATGTAACCCCATTGAAATCAATGGGGCCTCACGGCACTCGCTGCATGCACCCGAACACGATTGCGCAGTCCCAGGACGCGTGTCCCGGGATTGCTCAGATCTGAACCTAGCCTCACAGAGCCTGCCTTCTGAACCTCAACTCAACGTCTGAACAATGTAACATTATCATTGCTTGCTGGAATCAATGTATTATGGGATATGTAGTCTTGAGAACTCAAAATTCGCACCACATCAAGCAGCAGGGAAAGAGACATGAAGCACACTGTAAGTGATGAGCAGACGGAAGGCAGCTCTCACTACATCAAAAGGGATTTTTTTTAAAGTAAGATTTAACTCCTATTCCTATTACAATGCTGATGTTATAACAGGAGAGGAGATGCTGGGACTTTACAACTCCTTTATTCAAGAAAAAAACCCTTTTATAATCCCCTACACCTGTCAGTTTTTGCTTTCCTTCATGTACTATACCAACTAATGTGTGCTCATTCCTTGAACAGGTCATTCAGAATAGTGGCATTACATTACTATGGATATGGATGGATATTTAGTCTGAGCCTGCATTCAGAATAAGGGAAGGAAATCTCTTGTTAGATAAGTAGAACTGTTTGGTCCACTGGCAATGAGGTCACCCGTGTGCGGAGAACTGTGTGATATGAAATATTCATCGTTGATGTGAAATTCCACCTGTCTCACATATTCCACCCATTAAATCCATTGCTTTTATCATATCCCTCTGCTTCTGGATGTTGCATGACATGATGGCTTTATCACTGTGACTTATGTATTTGGTGGCTGCTTCCTCAAGCACGACTTGACTGACCTCACGGTGACTTTTTGTTTCTTTTCGGCTGAAGCTGTGATCTACAGGATGCTGAACTTTCAACTCCATCACCCAGACACATGCGAACTATGTGCCCTTTATGTAGGTTCACTCTTTTTTTAACTTGTATTTTGTTAGTGGCTTTGTCTCTGGAGATTTAAAGCACTTAGTAGGCAAGCGGCCATCTTGTGCACACTCAGTTGAGCCAATTAACCTTCCAGCATGTCTTTGGAGTGTGGGAGGAAACAGAGTAACGGCCCGGGAGGAAGCCCGCACAAGCACAGGGAGAACATGCAAATGCCATGTACAGGGCCATTCCTATAATGAAGCACTCCGAGGATGTTGCCTCAGACGGCATGGCAGGCAGGGTCACCCCCCTTTCCAGTCAGAGCATCCCAGGTTGCTAAGAGCTGTGTGGGGAGATGGGACAAACTGGCACTTTTATCACCAACCTTGTTACATGGTTATAATTGTAAAAATTAAAACCAGAATGCGCTCTCTGGAACATAATGCTTGATTAATAGAGATTCCATAATTTACCCTTCTACAATCTGCAGAGTACAAGGAGATGGCTTAATTTTATCTAGTAAGAGTCTTGTGACTTCTCTTAGCAGCTCCTACACCTCTTCTCTTGGTTCTGCTGTGGGTTGCATCACAAGTTAAGAGTGTATAAAGAAAGCTATAATAAAATGTTATACCACATCTCGATGTCAGCTTTATAGAACTCTGGCAAAAAATGTCTTAACCCTTGCAGTGGGGCTACCCCAGCACTGCAAGGGTTAAGTGCTCATTTTGTCTCGGTGCTTAAATAACAAAGTCATACTCACCCAATCCCTGTAGAGCGAGCTTGCTCTTAGACGGGTCCTTCCAGCCTACCTTCCCCTCCGCTCCGGAGGTGTAAGGTCCCATGAGTCATCACGTCCAGATAGTCCTGGAGCAAAAGAAAAGAAAAAACAATAGGCGGAAGGACTACATGACAGGGTGGACAGGGAACTCGGAAGTACGGGGTTAAGTTAGTGTTAAGGGGGGATGGTCACTTACCTGATTGGCCGGTTTCAAGAGTTGCAGGAGGGCCTCCTTAGTGGTCTGGAGGGGGGCGGAGTAGTACTGGTTCAGTCTGGATTTGCCACACGGCAAGCGAGCTTCCCGCCCACCCGCCCCTTTTTTCGTTCTCTCGCACTAGTTGCGTACAGGTTCCTGTCTGTTTGCACTAATGGTCCTGAGGTCTGTGTTGGCGGTGTTTTGGGTTGAGTCATTTTGGTGGTTACAGGGACTCGTCTCGGGTGCGTAGTCCTTGGCGGACTCTTTAGTAAAGAGGTCTAAGTCTTAGTTCCTGTTTGACTTGAAATTTGTAATAAAAGGCTGCTACAGCCATTTAACTCCAATCTCGAGTGTGGTGTCTTACTGTAATTGGGAGGTGGAGATTATTGGAGGGTGGTAGCATAGCGGCGTGGGAGTTTGGGTGTAAAATTGTTATGAGACTATGTTCTACCTTGTCATGTACATGTATAGGACGTGAGGACACCGAGGGACATACCATCGCTGCAGCAGAGGAGAAGACAGGCCGCCGGCTCGGAGGATTGAGTGAGTATAACTTTGTTATTTTTGCACCAAGACAAGCACTTAACACTTGCAGTGTGTGTGTGGGGGCGGGGGAGCACTACTGCAAAGGTTATGAACATTTTGTGCCTACAGTTCTTCTTAATAGAGCTTCTCCAGGCAGCTACGGCAATTAATGAGTGAATTAAAAACATTAGGAAACACTGCAGGTGTTCTAAAAGCAGAATCCCAGCAATTGGTTTTGGTAATCTGCATTTTATAAAGTCCATTGCAGTCTACCATGAGGCAATGTGAACTTCTTGCTTCCTGGAAGCAATGCATGATAGGATATGTAGTCTTGAGAAATCTCGATCTCTGTCCGTGTCCATCAGATTACCCCCATTCCGGTACGATCAGGTCTGGCGAAACGGATCTCTGATACGTTTGCTCTTCTGGACCTGGCCAGAGGCGGGGGTAACCGGGTGTAAACGGACGCCCGTCCATTTACACACGGCTGCCCGTAGACTTACATTGGGCATCCGATCGAGCCCGCCTGAAAAACTGATAGGTGGACCCGATCAGACCGTCCGTGTGAAAGGGGCCTTAGGCTGAAAAAAGACACATGTCCATTGAGTTCAACCAACAGAGAAAAAAAAAGGATAAATAGAAAACCTCCATAAACAGAACCCTAGGCCCATAGTTGCCTATGGTTAATCCAGAGGGAGACCAAAAAATCTTTTTAAAGCATGGTCCAATTTGCTCCAGCGAGCGAAAAATGTATTTCCTGATCTTCCCGGGGCAATCCAATATTCCCCCGGATCACTAATCTCTGGTGTTTATAATATCCAGTGATACTCTGCGTGTATAGGAAAACATGTTTTTTGGGATCAGCACTAAAACAGAGACACCCCTGAATACAATCATACATACCAA
Source organism: Nanorana parkeri (assembly GCF_000935625.1). Classification (NCBI taxonomy): domain Eukaryota; kingdom Metazoa; phylum Chordata; class Amphibia; order Anura; family Dicroglossidae; genus Nanorana; species Nanorana parkeri. The sequence continues at coordinate 576,378 of NW_017306693.1, read as the reverse complement.
CTAAAAAAATGGGGCTTTTAAGGTGACTGTTCAATAATGCAAAGGTATAGGAATGCATGTATAGGAATGCAGCTCTGCAGTACATTGAGAATAACATTACTGCACCGGGCAAACTGTAGCTCCCACGGCAAACTCTGGTGACAGACAGCCAGTACTTATTTTGCTGTCCGGCACCAAAAAACAAGCTGCATTTGGATGGCAAAATGCATCTTTCCTTCAGGCACATTCCGGTTGCATTCGATATCGGTTTGTTGCACTTCTAAGATCAATCAGTGTTGAATAACAGATATGTTTGACCTGCGGTTGACTTCCTTGTAACCTACAGTTCACTTCCTTCTAAGCTGCTTCTACCTGCTTCAAGCAGCTTTTACATTCCCATTGATTTGTGTGGGAAAAGAATAAGTTCTGATGTGAACAAAACCCAGTCAACATGGGACCTTATGGTACTTGTTCTGGTGAATGCAGCTCCCATAGAATCATAAAAATCTTTTTGGCAATAAGGTAACCCCCTCTGGTATCATAGAGTCTCCGGCTACCGCCACACTGTTTGATACCAAACCTGACCAGCCATCATTTTCCAGTTTTTAGCAGGTATCAGAATTGTCGAATTCTGCCTCCAGGAGGGTTAGGAACCAGTGAGACCAGTCTCTGATTCTTAAACCACATTCTAACCAGTTCAGCCTTACGACACAACAACCCAAACATTGGCTGCTGCCATTGGATAATGGAATCTAAAGTGCCAAATTGAGATTTTCTAAATATTCTAGAAGCTTTTCTTTAACAATTCTAGAAAGAGTAACGATAGGAGTCTTCTATAGCACACAGAGAATACAAGCTCGGGAGGTAATAAAGGAAGATTTATTATGTATGATCTTCAGTGGTAGAATAAATATTATTAATACAATGTGACCTTTGTCTTCTTTATCTATTCATGCGGCATTGTATAATGTCACCAGCGTGCATTTATAGTTCTGAAATAACATCACAGCATCCCAGTAATTGCTCATGTGTCCTAGAAAGCCGTTATGTCCTGCAGTGAGGCTCTTACCACCTTCTGGCTGGGCGTCATCTAAACATACAGGACACTTCTCCTTCTAACTAGGGTATATGGGAGAATGTGAGGTGGATCCTTACCAGGACAATTCAAATTTCCCTTTCTCATTTTCAATACATTTTTCCCCGTTTTGGGTCTGACATATAAATCTGCATACATGTGTTGGCTTCAAAATTTGTTCATGGCACCACTACATGTACACTCACTTTACCTATTAAATATACACTGCCTGTCCAAAAAAAGTCACCACCTTCATTTCGGGTAGTGTTATGATCTGTGGATGCTTCAGTTGGTCAGGTCTAGGGGTTCAGCAATGTTATATCCCCGAAATATGAAGCCAGCTGCCTACCTGAATATACTGAGTGACCAGTTTTTTCCATCAATGGATATTTTCTTCCCTGATGGCACATTGGGCGTATTCCAAGATGACAAGGCCAGGATTCATCGGGCTCACATTGTAAAAGAGTGGTTCAGGGAGCATGAGATAATTTTCACACAAGGATTGGCCACCACAGAGTCCAGACCTTAACCCCATTGAGAATCTTTGGGATGTGCTGGAGAAGACTTTACATAGTGGTCCGACTCTCCCATCATCACTACAAGATCTTGGTGAAAAATTAACGCAACTCTGGATGGAAATAAATGTTAGTCTTTTTTTTTTTTTTTTTTACAGGAAGTGTACAAGCTTTAAATGTATCTATACCCAAGGACATAGATGCAATATATTGCAGTAACCAGTCATTTGGCTGTGTAATAGGCCAAAAAGTTATTCACAGTTTAATATACATGTAATAGTTTTTCAATTTGCATCTGAAGAAGCAGTGAGGAATAGCACAACCTTGACACTAAACTGCAAACTGAATATTAAGTGCACCAAATGATACATTGCTGTAAAAGCTCTTCTCAGTACAGCCTCCAACATCAAGAGGTCTTATTCTAGATCATGTAAGGGTAAGAAAAAGCCAGTAAAAAAGAATCCTCATTCAATGGTTGGACAAATCACAGGAGCCAAGTCGCCGATGCTCTTTAAAAATAACAGCTGGCGCCTAACTTTTTTAGGTTTTCTGTACTCGTTGCCAATGGCTGGCTCCTAAAAAAAAATAAATAGAAAAATGCTGGTTCCTTGAATGAACAGACTGGCTGCTTAATTCCATATTAATGTGTACACCCTTGCCTTATCTAATGAACAAACACTCCCACACACATACAATAAATGTTAAGACTAGGGATGCACCAATACCGAGTATTTGGGCGAGTATTCGTACTCGCCCAAATGCTCCGATGCCTAGCAGAAGTACTTCCTGTATCAGGAAGCCGGGCAGCGCATCATAACACGCTGCCCGGTTCCAGGAAGCCGGCTTCATGCTCCCTCGTCATCTCATGATGAGGGAGCATGGAGCCGGCCTCCCAGCCAATCAGAAAGCAGGGCGCCACGTCATTACACGGCGCCCGGTTTCCATGATTGGCCAGCAAGACGGCTCCGGCTGGGTACCGAAGGAAGACCGTTCCTGGTTGGAGAGGCCCCGGGGGTGACAGGCTGGACATGTCGAGGTGAGAGGGGACAGGCTGGGACTCTCTGGGTGGCGAGTCTTTACACGCTGCCCGGCTTCCCGGCTAATCAGGAAGCCAGGTGGCGAGTCATTACACGCCACCTGGCTTTCTGAATGGGACTTCCGTTACTTGGTAATTGGTATCGGCGAGTACCGGAAAAAATTATCGGTACTCGTACTCTGTAACAAAATACCGGTATCGGTGCATCCCTAGTTAAGACCCATTTCGGGCCGGTGTGCAAATAGACCCTATCCACAGAAAATTCCCCCAACCTGGTATTTGGGGCCTGCCCACATTGGTGTCTAGAAAGGCTATTTTCAAAAGCCGCCCCTCATTGAACAGACTGTCCTTCAAACCCACACTGTTGTGTAGGATTTTCCCAAACAAACCACCTCCCCCTTTCCCGTTACATATTAAGTAAGAATTAGGCCCACCTGCCAGTTTTCAAGTGGATTTGATCAGAACCCCAAAGTTAGTCTACGGGCAGCGCCAGATGTAAATGGACATGTGTCCATTTACATCTGATTATCCCTGACTCTGTCTCTGAAAAAAAACTGGAACAGAGTTCTGTTTTGGCGGACCTGATTGTGATGAATCGGAGGTAATTAGATGTAAACGGACACATGCCCACTTACTGTACATCTGATTTTCAGCATCCCCAGTGGACCTCCAGATATGCATACTTCACTGAGCCAAGCTGGACCAATGTATGTTTACTAAAAACATAATTCCAGGAGTTCCACTTTTAATACCCATCTAAGCCTTAGGGGTCTATTCACAAAGCTGCCGTAGGCAGCCGAGCGAACAACCGACCCGAAGTTAGCCGAACACTGTTCGGCTATTCACTTCAGGCTTGTACGGCTGATTTCATTGGGCGGCTTCGGGTCGGCCAAACATGTTCAGCATGTTCGGCCGACCCAAAGTGCAGAAGGAGTTCGACTCAGCCGATCCAACAGGCTACTCGCTGCTGTTCAGCCTGTTCTCATAGATGCCGAATAGCAGTGAGTGAATAGCCGAATGCCGCTGGCTCGGTATATGCTGCTCGGTACCTCAGCGGTACCGAGCAGAATAGAAAAACAGTTAAAAAAGTAAAAAACAAAAATAGATAACGATTGGGCAGAGCTAGCAGTGACAGCTAGCTCCGCCCAACTGTTTTTTATTGGCCGGGACTAGCTGTCATTAGAATTAGAGCTTGTTGGAGCCGGCGGGGATATGAAAGCCAAGTAACCAGCAGTTGCTTTTCTGTCATTAAGATGAGAGCTTAGCAGAGTCGGCTTTCATATCACTGCCGGCTCTCCTAAGCTCTTGTCGTAATGACACATGGGCGTCCCTGGTTACCTGGTAACCAGGGATAAAGTCCAAATCCCATTCGCACTACCACGGTCTCAAAACCACAAGGTATATGTGGTGCCCAGGTGACCACATGGATGGCGCCGTGCCAAACATATCAATACTTAAAAAACCCTTCGTAGCACCGTATGACAGTATGCAACATTGGGTATTGAATAAACATATCAATACTTAAAAAACCCTTCAAGTGTGTGCCGGTGAATTACTTTTATTTGGTAACCAGGGATGCCCATGTGTCATTACACACTGAGAACCCGTCGGAGCTGATGTGATTTTACAGCAGCTCCACTGGCTTCTCAATGTACTGAGGAGCCGCAATGTAATGACAGAAGGGCGTCCCTGGTTACCCGGTAACCAGGGACGCCATCTGTCATTACACACAGAACACGGCGGAGCTGCTGTGATTTTACAGCAGCTCCGCCGGGTTCTCAGTGTAATGATAGAACGGCGTCTCTGGTTACCTGGTAACCAGGGATGCTGATCTCTCTGCAAGTGGCCGGAGCCAGTCGTGAGATGACAGCTGGCTCCGCCCAGCTGTCAGAAGCAGGCTGGCCGGCCGTTCGTCCAGCTTCGAATTGCCCCTGGGCTCAGTCGAGCCGAAGCATATGCCTTCGGTTCGACTGAGCCCCCCGGCCAACTTCAGGGGCTGTACGGGCTATAGTGAATAGCACTTACAGCAGCCCTGAACCGAAGGGGTCCTGGGGCCGAAGCTACGGCTAGATCCTTCGGTAGCTTTGTGAATAGACCCCTTAGTTACGGCCTGGGAGCACATATGCAAAGGTGGCTCCATAGGACCCTGAAAGGGATTGGAGCCAACCTAATACATGAAAGGTTATGTAGTGATCATGGCACCACCTTAAGCTGGAACAAAGGCAAGGTTCAAAACAGAGGTAGGCAACCTCGGCAAATATTAGATTTTCTGTGAAAGAGAGCCAGGAGCCTAATGTGTGTTTGGGAATAACTCACCTGCATTACAGGTAAACAGATGGAGTTCTGAGATCATCATTATTCTGAAAAAAATGGGAGTATGGCAGATGGGTCCAATAGGCAGATGGGTCCAAAATGCAGATGGGTCCAAAATGCAGATGGGTCCAATAGCGCCTGGATTAGAAACTAAGTACTGAGAAGGTAAGATGTGCTCCCAGTATGCATCTCAAAGCTTAGTCTTGCCTGGAATGTATCTTCCATCCATATCAGTGATGTACAGTGTCTGTTGCAGTTTGTAAATGCCATTTCATAAGAATCTAAGAGATTAATGAAGAATTAATAGAAAGGAAACAATTTCTAGGGAAAAAAAGTGACTGCAGCCAGCCCTGTGGACTAGTCATCACACACAGCAGTGTTATCATGGAAGGGTTTGCTGTCTCTGTGAAGTGTCTGTCAATAAGGCAATATTCTATGAGGATTAAAAGGGAAGCAGGTGGATGGTAGCTGTGCGGCCATCTGCTGTGCCATCCAGAAACATACTGGCATATCTCTGAAATATGGCCATGCTGCTTGCTGTGACTTGGGAGAAGCAAAATATGTATTTGGAACAATATTCATGAAGCAACATTTTGAAAGGAATTTTCCATATATTGTAAAAATCTCAATGTATACTTTCCAACTGTCCCCCATTTGGAACCAAATTTATCTGCCCCCCTCCCTCCACTGGTGTTCCTCTTTTTGGTTATCTATGAAAAGGTTCTAGTTACCTACTAAAAGCGTTATTGTGCACTAAAACCTGCATCTTATATCTGAATTATCATATTTACTAGATTGAAAAGCCAGCATAATGGTGAACAAAAACCCCAAATAGAGATGCACAGATACCAGTTCAGATACCAATGCCGATACTTGGCATTTTTACGAGAACTACCAGTACTTCAGCGTTTGCAGCTGGGACCTGACTCTGGCACTCCACCACTGTCCTGAAATCATTAGTCTGTATTGTTTTAGAAAAACTGTCACGTGACACTAAACAAAAGAGGTATCAGTAATTGGTATCTGTGAGGACGAGTATCAGTACTTGTACTTGGTCTGAAAAACATGGTATCGGTGCATCCCTAATATACATACCGTATATACTCGAGTATAAGCCGAGATTTTCAGCCCATTTTTTTTGCTGAAAAGTGCCCCCCTCGGCTTATATTCGGGACGGCTTATACTCGAGTATATACGGTATATAAAACAAAATCATACATTAGAACAGGCATGCACAAATCCCAGGAGCTCCGTATGCTCCTTAAAAATGACAGCTGTCTCCTAACGTTTGAATTTTTCTCTCGTCTAGTAGCTGGAAAATCAAGTATCTGTACTTGTACTTGTACCAAGTACGGTACTTGGTATTTGTGCATCCCTAACCCCAATAGGTTTTGGCATATACATTTTTAATGGTTTGCATAACTGGGGGTGCGACAGGGGGTGTCCATTGCCTAAATACATTGTGCTGGAAGATGTTCCTCTTTCTCATCTCAGAAAGTTGGGAGGTATATCAATGTCTCCTCAAAGTTCTTTTATATCAGGTAAGTGACTAATGCTCACAAAGGAAATGCAGGTGTTCAGGATCCTAGTGTGGAAGGTTTCCTTGATCATGGTGAACACCTTGTGCGCTGTGTGCTAGATACCGGCTGCTGCTCTGTGTCGTGGTGCTGGCCCCTGCTTGGAACATTCAGAACTGCCCTGGTTTGGTAGAATGAGTGCACTTCAATCTTCGGCTGGTTCTTGCTGCTATCACCCTTCAAATAGTATATATAGAGAGTCCACCAAGGCTGAGGGGTACTGGAAGATGAGTGACTCTTGTATAGACCTGCCTAAGAGCTGTGATAGGGAGAATGTAAGGCTATAGCTGGGAGTTCGCGCGCTACTGCACATGCGCGGGCCCCTAGTCTTCCGGGTTGCTGGAAAACATGTGTTAGCGTGCAAGCGCGCACAACGGAATGTGGTGCACAGGAAGTGACTCACGGCCCTCTAATAGATGTTCCTATTTAAACCAGCTGGCCCAATGGGTCAGTGCTGAACGGTCTTTCAGCTTGTGCTTGTGTTCCTGCTGATCTGTTGCATGTTACCTTGACCCGGATTGCTACTGACTTCGACTGATTGCTGCCTGCCCCTGACCTCTGCTTGTTATCTGGAATCTACCTCTGCCTGCTCCTTCTGTACCGTGCTGACCGTCTGGCTTGACCCCTGGCTTGTTTGACCTTGCTCCTGTTTCTGCTGCAAACCTCACTGACATCTCAGCTGTACACCAGCCCTGCTCATCCTTCCAGGGACCCAGCTGCCATGCTTCCAACAGGGACAGTGTCTGAACACTTTGGCACCCGTGCTTTTCTCTGGCTACTCGCTCCCTGTTTCCACATTCAGGGCCGGCCTTAGGGGTGTGCGAGCAGTGCGGCCGCACAGGGCGCCTAAAGGCCTAAGGCCGGCCCTGTCCACATTCAGGGGTGTGAGACAAGAGCCGCAAAGGAGGCCTCCTCAGCTAATCGGTCCTCCACCAGGTACGTGATAGAGAATCTATTGAGTCGTATTTCTGCAATGAATTTAAAACATGGACCATTTGAACCAAAATTAAAGGGTTTCTAAACCCTCTGTTTTTTTTGCCTATATCTACTGCTGTAAAGCAGTAGATATAGGCAAAAAGTAAAAAAAACGAAACGATTTAACAGCGCTTTAAACTTACCCCGTTTTCGCAGCGTGCTCCCGCCGAGAATCCGAAACTGTTCATGCGGCCGCAAAGCATCTTGGGGCGGGCGCATGTGCAGTTCGGATTTTCAGCTGGGAGACGAGCAGAGACGCAAGGTAAGTCTATGGACGCGTGCACTCGCATACAGACACCGCGGAATTGGAAGTGCCAGCAAGCACAGAGGAGTCAGCGCTGGATCGGAGAGCCGTCGCACCGCTGGAGGGACAAATGAAAACATCAGGAAAGAAGAGGAAGATCGGATTAAGAGACATCATTTAAGGTAAGTGCTAACATTTACATTGGGGGGAGGGAAAACATTTTTTGACTTTAATGTCACTTTAAGTATTCCAGCTAAGGTGCAGTTTACCTTTGTATGTATATAAAACCATTCAATATATAAACTAGAACACTGGACTAACAATGTTTAAAAGTTGTAGTTTCCTGCAGAATCATATGGTCCCCTGAGCACTGGCCCTGATATCCTGTTTTAGGGTGGCTCCTTTCCTTAAAGGGTTCTTTCCCTATGGAGCCACCCTTGTGTGCATTAGTAATGTATGTGTGTCTCCCAAGGGGTGCAGCAAGGCAAGTCACTCTCCTGCTCCCCAGTTGTCCTTCCTCCCTTCTCCAAACTAGTTGGCTGCTGGAGACTGACCAGTCCCTTGTGATCTTGCACTGGGCAGGAAGTTCAGGGAAGCCGAACTGAGAGAGTTGGAGCTGTCCTGAAACATGATGACTAAGTGCTTGGGCAAAAAAGTAAAAACATACTTTGTTGGGCAATATGTATTTATTTGATCCGGATTCATCATTGAAAAAAGCTTTAGATTGTTAGGCCCCGTTCACATTGCGCGATTCACAAATCGCGCGTTTGTCGCGCGATTTGCATTTTTGCGCAATATCGCGCGATATCGCGCGAATGCTTGCATTGAGCGAGAATCGCGGCAAAATATGCTCCAAAAAGGGTCCTGCTGTAGCGACACACGACCCGCGACAGCAGGACCCTTTGCCCCATTGAGATGCATTGAAGAGCGATATCGCGCGGTAAATAGCCGCGATATCGAGGGAATTACCGCGCGATAAATCGCTCAATGTGAACGGGGCCTTATACTACTTTAAGGGTGAAGCAGCAGCCCGTGGATGTGCCAGTGAAGCAGACAGATTTGATCTTGCTGATTTTGTCAGACAACAGCTGCCTTTTCTAGGTCAAAAGAGTGATTCAGAAGCAGAAAAATTCATTTGTCATCTGAGATCAGATGACGTCCTGTTAATTAGAACTTCTTTGTTGAAGTTGTGATTAGCTGGGTGTAGACTCGCTTCTCATAATTCTGCAGCCAGACTTGGCTTTACTGAGTTCATTAGCAGTGAAATGCTCAGCAAGTCAGGACAGATCTGCGCTTGCTGCCGTGTCACCCTGAATAGATACAATGTTTCACAGAGAGAAAGTAACACTTCACCACACTTTTCAAACATTCTTTTCCTCCATCCCAACTATTCCCATGTTTTCCTCTAAATTAGTGTTACCTTTGCCACTGGCACTCAAGGTGTCACTAGCACTTAATGAAGGGTTGGTATGTTGGGGATGATGGTGGGTGTGTGGCTATGAGCAGGTTCAGAGAGTTATAGAAAGGATATTGTACTTATGACGAAGCCATGGGGCTCGGGGGTGGGACTTGTGTGCAGCTACACTCCCCCGAGCAAACTTAATCTTTGTGGATATCTGATGAAAAAGAAAGGGGATCCGGGACTCCGATGTGAAGGGTCCAATAGATATCCCACCGCACTCCTTGCCAGTACACCCCTTGAGAATGGGTGCTGGAGTGACTGTGGATGGCGGATAGCACACCGGCATGAAGTGTCCACAATTGTCTTGATTGACGCTTGTACATCTTGTCACAAAGGATTCAATGTTTTGGGGCCACTGTGGGTCCCTTCATGAGGCACAATATGACAAATGATGCCTGGCACATTGCAATTTCACTATCATGAAGCCAGTCCAGATGTAGTCCATTGATGCCCAACCTGTGGCCCTTTGGCACTCATTGTGTGGCCCCCAGGGCTCCTACAGACAGTAGTTTGTGTTTTGTTGCTTACTAAAGCCAGTGAATTTTTAGACTTGCTAGTTTTCTTCTCAGGCTCTGACTATGCCTTATAGCATGCCTGTGGTCTCTGACCACCTCCTGTATCTGCCTGTGGTCTCTGACCACCTCCTGTACCTGCCTGTAGTCTCTGACCATTTCCTGTAGCTGCCTGTAGTTTCTGACCATCTCCTGTAGCTGCCTGTTGTTTCTGACCATCTCCTGTAGCTGCATGTTGTTTCTGACCATCTCCTGTAGCTGCCTGTAGTTACTTACCATCTCCTGCAGTATGCCTGTAGTCTCTGACAATCTCCTGTAGCATGCCCATAGTCTCTGAGCATCTCGTGTAGCATGCCAGTACTCACTGACCATCTCCTGTAGAATGCCTGTAGTCTCTGACCATTATAGCATGACCATAGCCTCTGACCCAGAGGTGTAACTAGAAACTTCAGGGCCCAGTGCAAGAAACCATGAAGGGCTGCCCCCAACCCCCCACCGCCATGGGAAGGAGCTGCGGAGAGTTGGCCTGCAGCATGCTGGGAGCTGAGGCGGTTAACAGGGCCCTCTTCCTCCTGTCTGGGCACCCCCAAGTGGTGGAACTACCAGAGTCGCAGTTGCGACTGGGCCCTGGCGTTCCACTACTTGGGGAAGCCCGTTAACCACCAAGCTGCAGACATTGCCTCCTGGGACTACAGCTTCCAGTAGGCAGGCACTCAGCATAGTGGTTAATATGGGGCTGCGGGCGGTCTCACCAGGGCTGCGGGCGGTCTCACCAGGGCTGCGGGCGGTCTCACCAGGGATGCGGGCGGTCTCACCAGGGATACAGATGGTCTCACCAGGGCTGCGGCAGTCTCACCAGGGATACAGGCGGTCTCACTAGTGCTGCGGGAGGTCTCACCAGGGATACGGGCGGTCTCAGCAGGGCTGCAGGCGGCCCCACCAGGGATACAGGCGGTCTCACCAGGCATACGGGCGGTCTCACCAGGCATACGGGCGGTCTCACCAGGCATACGGGCGGTCTCACCAGGCATACGGGTGGTCTCACCAGGGCTCTGCAGGGTCTCAGGTGGATAGAGTGCAGGGCTAGGGCTGCTGACAGCTCACGCACCCTCCATGTCCAGATCGGTCCTCTCTCTCCCACTCTGCCTGACACCAATCCTAGACCCCTCCCCCTCCCCGTGGCCCTCAGATTCAGAGCTGGCCCTGGCAATGCCTGCATTGAGGAGGGAGGAGAGAGGGAGAGAGCCGGTGGGCTGGTAAATTTCCCCCCTGCCACCCCTCCTGATACCGTGCGGCACATGCGCCCCCTGCCCCCCCCAGCTTCGGCATTGGGGCCGATGACCCCTCCCACTCACTGCTCTGCTCAGACAAGTTTCAGTCCGTCAGAGCAGTCTGATGTGCAGGCTAGTGCCCGAGGCAATGCATCAGGCAGAGCAGGCCAGGCCGCACACAATCAGGAAGATTGTATGTGGGTCCTCTTCTTCCCCCCCAACCCTGGTAGTTCCGCCAGTGCTCTGACCATCTCTTGTAGCATACAAAAAATCTTATCCAGAAGCGCCAGAGGCAATCATTCCTCATCCCTCACAAGGAAGAAGTACTAGGCGTATGTGCAGGGCGCAGCCCCAATATATTCAGGGAGACTGGGACATCTGAAAGAAAACACAAAGAGAGGGGCGCCTTTCCTGGTGCAGATAGGTTTATTCAACAGTGGTGAAAAACGAACTAGCAGGTACTCACAAGAGTAGAATAACAACAGGCTGTAGGACAGTAAGAAAGCCGGAGCAATGGATGGATCCGTGTGATACATCCTGTATACAGATCAGTGAAGTGTCGGCGCGTTTCTGGGGCACGCCCCTTCATCAGAACGTGCTGATGAAGGGGGCGTGCCCCGGAAACGCGTATCACACGGATCCCTCCACTGCTCCGGCTTTCTTACTGTCCTACAGCCTGTTGTTATTCTACTCTTGTGAGTACCTGCTAGTTCGTTTTTCACCACTGTTGAATAAACCTATCTGCACCAGGAAAGGCGCCCCTCTCTTTGTGTTTTATCTCCTTTAGCATGCCTATAGTCACTAACCATCTCCTGTAGCATGTCTGTAGTCTCTGACCATCTCCTGTAGCATGTCTGTAGTCTCTGACCATCTCCTGTAGCATGTCTGTAGTCTCTGACCATCTCCTGTAGCATGTCTGTAGTCTCTGACCATCTCCTGTAGCATGTCTGTAGTCTCTGACCATCTCCTGTAGCATGTCTGTAGTCTCTGACCATCTCCTGTAGCATGTCTGTAGTCTCTGACCATCTCCTGTAGCATGTCTGTAGTCTCTGACCATCTCCTGTAGCATGTCTGTAGTCTCTGACCATCTCCTGTAGCATGTCTGTAGTCTCTGACCATCTCCTGTAGCATGTCTGTAGTCTCTGACCATCTCCTGTAGCATGTCTGTAGTCTCTGACCATCTCCTGTAGCATGTCTGTAGTCTCTGACCATCTCCTGTAGCATGTCTGTAGTCTCTGACCATCTCCTGTAGCATGTCTGTAGTCTCTGACCATCTCCTGTAGCATGTCTGTAGTCTCTGACCATCTCCTGTAGCATGTCTGTAGTCTCTGACCATCTCCTGTAGCATGTCTGTAGTCTCTGACCATCTCCTGTAGCATGTCTGTAGTCTCTGACCATCTCCTGTAGCATGTCTGTAGTCTCTGACCATCTCCTGTAGCATGTCTGTAGTCTCTGACCATCTCCTGTAGCATGTCTGTAGTCTCTGACCATCTCCTGTAGCATGTCTGTAGTCTCTGACCATCTCCTGTAGCATGTCTGTAGTCTCTGACCATCTCCTGTAGCATGTCTGTAGTCTCTGACCATCTCCTGTAGCATGTCTGTAGTCTCTGACCATCTCCTGTAGCATGTCTGTAGTCTCTGACCATCTCCTGTAGCATGTCTGTAGTCTCTGACCATCTCCTGTAGCATGTCTGTAGTCTCTGACCATCTCCTGTAGCATGTCTGTAGTCTCTGACCATCTCCTGTAGCATGTCTGTAGTCTCTGACCATCTCCTGTAGCATGTCTGTAGTCTCTGACCATCTCCTGTAGCATGTCTGTAGTCTCTGACCATCTCCTGTAGCATGTCTGTAGTCTCTGACCATCTCCTGTAGCATGTCTGTAGTCTCTGACCATCTCCTGTAGCATGTCTGTAGTCTCTGACCATCTCCTGTAGCATGTCTGTAGTCTCTGACCATCTCCTGTAGCATGTCTGTAGTCTCTGACCATCTCCTGTAGCATGTCTGTAGTCTCTGACCATCTCCTGTAGCATGTCTGTAGTCTCTGACCATCTCCTGTAGCATGTCTGTAGTCTCTGACCATCTCCTGTAGCATGTCTGTAGTCTCTGACCATCTCCTGTAGCATGTCTGTAGTCTCTGACCATCTCCTGTAGCATGTCTGTAGTCTCTGACCATCTCCTGTAGCATGTCTGTAGTCTCTGACCATCTCCTGTAGCATGTCTGTAGTCTCTGACCATCTCCTGTAGCATGTCTGTAGTCTCTGACCATCTCCTGTAGCATGTCTGTAGTCTCTGACCATCTCCTGTAGCATGTCTGTAGTCTCTGACCATCTCCTGTAGCATGTCTGTAGTCTCTGACCATCTCCTGTAGCATGTCTGTAGTCTCTGACCATCTCCTGTAGCATGTCTGTAGTCTCTGACCATCTCCTGTAGCATGTCTGTAGTCTCTGACCATCTCCTGTAGCATGTCTGTAGTCTCTGACCATCTCCTGTAGCATGTCTGTAGTCTCTGACCATCTCCTGTAGCATGTCTGTAGTCTCTGACCATCTCCTGTAGCATGTCTGTAGTCTCTGACCATCTCCTGTAGCATGTCTGTAGTCTCTGACCATCTCCTGTAGCATGTCTGTAGTCTCTGACCATCTCCTGTAGCATGTCTGTAGTCTCTGACCATCTCCTGTAGCATGTCTGTAGTCTCTGACCATCTCCTGTAGCATGTCTGTAGTCTCTGACCATCTCCTGTAGCATGTCTGTAGTCTCTGACCATCTCCTGTAGCATGTCTGTAGTCTCTGACCATCTCCTGTAGCATGTCTGTAGTCTCTGACCATCTCCTGTAGCATGTCTGTAGTCTCTGACCATCTCCTGTAGCATGTCTGTAGTCTCTGACCATCTCCTGTAGCATGTCTGTAGTCTCTGACCATCTCCTGTAGCATGTCTGTAGTCTCTGACCATCTCCTGTAGCATGTCTGTAGTCTCTGACCATCTCCTGTAGCATGTCTGTAGTCTCTGACCATCTCCTGTAGCATGTCTGTAGTCTCTGACCATCTCCTGTAGCATGTCTGTAGTCTCTGACCATCTCCTGTAGCATGTCTGTAGTCTCTGACCATCTCCTGTAGCATGTCTGTAGTCTCTGACCATCTCCTGTAGCATGTCTGTAGTCTCTGACCATCTCCTGTAGCATGTCTGTAGTCTCTGACCATCTCCTGTAGCATGTCTGTAGTCTCTGACCATCTCCTGTAGCATGTCTGTAGTCTCTGACCATCTCCTGTAGCATGTCTGTAGTCTCTGACCATCTCCTGTAGCATGTCTGTAGTCTCTGACCATCTCCTGTAGCATGTCTGTAGTCTCTGACCATCTCCTGTAGCATGTCTGTAGTCTCTGACCATCTCCTGTAGCATGTCTGTAGTCTCTGACCATCTCCTGTAGCATGTCTGTAGTCTCTGACCATCTCCTGTAGCATGTCTGTAGTCTCTGACCATCTCCTGTAGCATGTCTGTAGTCTCTGACCATCTCCTGTAGCATGTCTGTAGTCTCTGACCATCTCCTGTAGCATGTCTGTAGTCTCTGACCATCTCCTGTAGCATGTCTGTAGTCTCTGACCATCTCCTGTAGCATGTCTGTAGTCTCTGACCATCTCCTGTAGCATGTCTGTAGTCTCTGACCATCTCCTGTAGCATGTCTGTAGTCTCTGACCATCTCCTGTAGCATGTCTGTAGTCTCTGACCATCTCCTGTAGCATGTCTGTAGTCTCTGACCATCTCCTGTAGCATGTCTGTAGTCTCTGACCATCTCCTGTAGCATGTCTGTAGTCTCTGACCATCTCCTGTAGCATGTCTGTAGTCTCTGACCATCTCCTGTAGCATGTCTGTAGTCTCTGACCATCTCCTGTAGCATGTCTGTAGTCTCTGACCATCTCCTGTAGCATGTCTGTAGTCTCTGACCATCTCCTGTAGCATGTCTGTAGTCTCTGACCATCTCCTGTAGCATGTCTGTAGTCTCTGACCATCTCCTGTAGCATGTCTGTAGTCTCTGACCATCTCCTGTAGCATGTCTGTAGTCTCTGACCATCTCCTGTAGCATGTCTGTAGTCTCTGACCATCTCCTGTAGCATGTCTGTAGTCTCTGACCATCTCCTGTAGCATGTCTGTAGTCTCTGACCATCTCCTGTAGCATGTCTGTAGTCTCTGACCATCTCCTGTAGCATGTCTGTAGTCTCTGACCATCTCCTGTAGCATGTCTGTAGTCTCTGACCATCTCCTGTAGCATGTCTGTAGTCTCTGACCATCTCCTGTAGCATGTCTGTAGTCTCTGACCATCTCCTGTAGCATGTCTGTAGTCTCTGACCATCTCCTGTAGCATGTCTGTAGTCTCTGACCATCTCCTGTAGCATGTCTGTAGTCTCTGACCATCTCCTGTAGCATGTCTGTAGTCTCTGACCATCTCCTGTAGCATGTCTGTAGTCTCTGACCATCTCCTGTAGCATGTCTGTAGTCTCTGACCATCTCCTGTAGCATGTCTGTAGTCTCTGACCATCTCCTGTAGCATGTCTGTAGTCTCTGACCATCTCCTGTAGCATGTCTGTAGTCTCTGACCATCTCCTGTAGCATGTCTGTAGTCTCTGACCATCTCCTGTAGCATGTCTGTAGTCTCTGACCATCTCCTGTAGCATGTCTGTAGTCTCTGACCATCTCCTGTAGCATGTCTGTAGTCTCTGACCATCTCCTGTAGCATGTCTGTAGTCTCTGACCATCTCCTGTAGCATGTCTGTAGTCTCTGACCATCTCCTGTAGCATGTCTGTAGTCTCTGACCATCTCCTGTAGCATGTCTGTAGTCTCTGACCATCTCCTGTAGCATGTCTGTAGTCTCTGACCATCTCCTGTAGCATGTCTGTAGTCTCTGACCATCTCCTGTAGCATGTCTGTAGTCTCTGACCATCTCCTGTAGCATGTCTGTAGTCTCTGACCATCTCCTGTAGCATGTCTGTAGTCTCTGACCATCTCCTGTAGCATGTCTGTAGTCTCTGACCATCTCCTGTAGCATGTCTGTAGTCTCTGACCATCTCCTGTAGCATGTCTGTAGTCTCTGACCATCTCCTGTAGCATGTCTGTAGTCTCTGACCATCTCCTGTAGCATGTCTGTAGTCTCTGACCATCTCCTGTAGCATGTCTGTAGTCTCTGACCATCTCCTGTAGCATGTCTGTAGTCTCTGACCATCTCCTGTAGCATGTCTGTAGTCTCTGACTATGTCATGTAGCATGCCTGTAGTCTACGATCATTTCTTGTAGCATGCCTGGAGTCTCTGACCATCCCTTGCACCATGCTTGTAGTCTCAGACCATCTCTTGTAGCACGTCTGCAGTCTCTGACAGCTTCCTGTAGCATTACATTCACTGAATATTATGTGCTGCTCTCTGGTGATGACAGGAGCTGCACTTGTGCTGCTCCACGTCAAGTATTTGACCTCCCCTGATGTAGACAGAAAGTGGCTGAAAGAGGCTGGAGGAGATCGGCAGCAATGAGATGCTGAAAAGGATCAGAAAAATGTTTCTGACACACCCTGCATAAAGCAAACTACATGCCATCCAGTTAGGGTTTCGATTTACCTTAACTAATGTTTTTTATTTATCAGACGGCTGAATATTTTGTCTAGAAGTCTAGGCTCAGAGCCACGATACATTGTGTCACCCGCCACACCCCTACTGCATGGTGTCACCTGGCACACTTCTACTGCATGGTATCACCTGGCACACTCCTACTGCATGGTATCACCTGGCACACTCCTACTGCATGGTGTCACCTGGCATACACCTACTGCATGGTGTCACCTGGCATACACCTACTGCATGGTGTCACCTGGCACACTCCTACTGCATGGTATCACCTGGCATACACCTACTGCATGGTATCACCTGGCATACACCTACTGCATGGTATCACCTGGCATACACCTACTGCATGGTATCACCTGGCATACACTTATTGCATGGTGTCACCTGGCATACACTTACTACATGAGGTCACCTGGCATACACTTACTGCATGGTATCACCTGGCATACACTTACTGCATGGTGTCACCTGGCATACACGTACTGCATCGTGTTACCTGGCATACACTTACTGCATCGTGTTACCTGGCATACACTTACTGCATGGTGTCAACTGGCATACACTTACTGCATCGTGTTACCTGGCATACACCTAAGCGTGGTGTCACCTGGTAGCGGTTCCACCCTGCAGGAAGGTGAAATCATTCCAGCTATTTATAACACACAACGCAAAGTCCATCTTGTCAGTTAACATATATATATATATATATGTGTGTCAGTCAAGATTTATCTGTGTTATGTTGCTAGGATATCCCATAGTACATCTCTCTCCTCTACAGGTCATCTTCCCTCCTGTGTGCTTTCCCAGGAAACAGTCATATGTAACATATGAGTCATCAGCAAACTGACTCCACAACACCACACCCGCCAGCCGTGCCGGGAAGACGAGTTTCTGTGTGCCAGTCTGAGGCTAAAAAATAACTGATAACCCTGTAACGATATTGCACAATGCACCTCCATGTATCAATGTGTCTGCAACAAGAACTGTCTGTGTTACCCCATGGCCAATCAATTCAACCTGCACTGATAAATATAATTTAGAGGAGGATTGATTATAACTGCTGGCTGTAAAGTATATATCTGAAGGTCCTCTGTGATGTATGGGATTAGGGCCGTCCCTGTTATAATCGCTGCCTGAGGTGATTGTGTTCCAGGAGGAAGCAGGATGATGACAGGGATTGTTCACTCACTCTTCACTTGTAGTCCAGGGTGGGGGGTTTAGGGAGGCGGTTGCCACCTTTTTTTCAAGTGAAACCCGAACACTCTAGCACTTAAATTTGTTTTTGGGGGGGGGGGAATATAGAGGAGAGCGAGGAGAGGCAGCCAGGAGAAAGAGCAAGAAGAGACAGCCAGGAGAGGGAATAAGGAGACAGAGGACTACAAATCCCAGCAATAGATGATACAGCAATACAAAATAATATGAAGCTACATACTCTGTGTTGTTCTGGGGTTGGCGCCCTGATGTCTCCAGGGTTTCAGGTAGCCTGTGCGGGCTCTCAGACGGGCTATGCAGGCTTTCAGGTGGACTCTGTGGGCTCTCTGGTAGACTCTTTGGGCTATGCAGGCTTTCAGGTAGACTCTGTGGACTCTCAGGTTGGTTGTGCAGACTCTCAGATGGGCTGTGCAGACTCTCAGGTGGCTGTGTGGAATCTCAGGTTTGCTATTATCTTGCTATTATCTTGCTCAGGTGGGCTATGAACACTCTCAGGTGAGCTATCCGTGCTCTCAAGTGGGTTATGCATGCTTTCAGGTGGGCTATGCGCCCTCTCAGGTGATCCATGCATGCTTTCAGTTGGGCTATGCGGGCTCTCAGGTGGGCTATGCACAGGTGGCTGTGTAGGGTCTCAGGTAGGCTATGCAGGCTTTCAGGTGGCTGTGTGGGAAGTGCAGGGTTCTCACCAAGGGTCTGAAGGCGGGCAGCGTGGTGTCAGGAAGGAGCCAGAGGAGGAGATGTGCGGGCCATCTGCGCCTGTTTACAGACGTCCGCGGCTCACAGGAAGATGCCGATTCAGGCAGATGCGGCTGCCTGAGGTCCTCGCTGGGGACCTCGGCAGCCGCAACTGTCAAAAAATTTAAAGTGCCGTCACTTACAAAGAAATGAAAGGTCTATCATTTTTATCATAGGTATGGGGCTGTTTTTCTGCTAAAGGTACAGGCCGACTTTGCCGCATTGAGGGGCCAATGGACAGGGCCATGCATTGTAAAATCTTGGATGAGAACTTCCTTCCCTCAGCCAGAACACTGAAGATGGGTCGTAGATGGGTCTTTCAGCATAACAATAACCCAAAACATACCGCCAAGGCAACAAAGCAGTGGCTCAAGAAGAAGCACATTTAAGGTCATGGAGTGGCCTAGCCAGTCTCCAGACCTTAATCCTATAGAAAATATATGGAGGGAGCTGAAACTTCGAGTTGCCAAGCGACAGCCAAGAAACTTTAAGGATTTAGAGAAGATCTGTAAAGAAGAGTGGACCAAAATCCCTCCTGAGATGTGTGCAAACTTGGTAACCAACTACAAGAAACGTCTTACCTCTGTGCTTGCCAACAAGGGTTTCTCCCCCAAGTACTAAGTCATGTTTTGCTTTGGGATCAAATACTTATTTTACTCATTGAACTGCAACTCAACTTATAACATTTGTATCATGTTTTTTTTAATTTTTGGTTGATATTCTGTCTCTATCATTTAAAGTACACCTATGATAAAAAAATATAGACCTTTCATATCTTTGTAAGTGGGCAAACTTACAAAACCTGCAGGGGATCAAATAATGATGGTTCTCCTCTTACCTATCTAAGCGCTCCTTTAGTGTCACCTACAAATCTAACCCCCCTCTTCCTCTTTCTGTAGGGGTTCCCCAAGGCTCAGTCCTTGGACCCCTTCTCTTCTCTATCTACACCACCTCCCTTGGTCAGTTAATAACCTCACATGGCTTCCAATACCATCTCTATGCCGATGACACTCAAATCTTTCTTTCTACTCCACAACTCTCCCCCTCAGTGTCCTTGCGTGTCACTAATCTACTAACTGACATATCCATCTGGATGTCACAACACTTCTTAAAACTCAACCTTTCAAAAACTGAGCTCATATTTCCTCCTGCCCGTGCACCTTCCCCCAACTGTTCCCTTGAGATTGATAACACAACTATCCAACCCTCCCCCCATGCCAAGGTGCCAGGTGTCATCCTTGACTTGGACTTCACCTTTCTTCCCCACATCCAATCACTATCCAAATCCTGCCGCCTTCACCTTCGTAACATCTTCAAAATACGCCCCTTCCTCAACAATGAAACCTCAAAATTACTCATCCACTCACTTGTTATCCCTCGTCTTGACTATTGCAACTCCCATCCTCATTGGCCTTCCACTACACAGGCTCCTCCCCCTTCAGTCTATCATGAATGCAGCTCCTAGACTCACCCACCTTACCAACCGCTCATTGTCTGCATCCCCCCTCTGTCAATCCCTGCACTGGCTTTCACTCACCCAGAGGATAAAATTCAAAATATTAACAATGACTTACAAAGCCATCCACAACTCTGCCCCCGGCTATATCAAGAGGTGTGGAAATTTAAAAAAAACCTACTTGTCCAAGGACTAAAGCAGGGGGCCCGATCTACTTGTCCCTTATGGAAATCTACTTGTTCTGATACGAAAAAAGAAAAAAATGTAACCAAAACCGTATTTAGCAGTGCCAAGAAGAGGTGATTGCGCTGACCAACGAGTGCTTTAGATTTTTGAGCGAAATTCAGAATACATGGCACAGGTACTGATAGTACACCTGTACTGGCGCAAAGGTAGGACCGTTCGCTGAAAGGCAGGTATGC